>NC_143551.1:90470517-90779396 GCF_054136105.1 Typopeltis vanoorti | reverse complement strand
AGACACGTGCACGCAGGCACAACAAAACAGTAAGTGAGGAAGAAGTAGAGGATATCATGATACAAATTGAACGCGGGATTCGACACCTTCCAAGCCACGTCACCAACGATATCAGACTGGATGCAGCTTGTGTTCTGACCAAAGCTAAACCACCTAAAACCAACATGCCCAGTAAAGAAATTAAATCTCTATTAGAATTAAAGAAAAACAAGAAAATAATAATCACCAAAGCTGACAAAGGGAATGCCACAGTATTGCTTAACCAAAAAGATTACACAGGTAAGCTGAAATCTCTATTGTTAGATCGGGCCACTTACCTCCCTATCGAGTATAATCCCACCAACTCACAAATTAGAAAACTCCACAGGCTCCTTAAGAAGGTCACTTCTTGGCCTGTGGAAATCACCAACAAATTAAAACCATATAATTCCATACCCCCCCCCCTGTATTTATGGACTCCCAAAAATTCACAAGGAAAATGTGCCATTACGTCCCATAGTGGATGGCACTGATTCCCCCACATACAAACTAGCTAAACATTTGGCCAAAGCTCTCTCTCACTATACTGGAAACACACCTTCATACATAAAAAACTCAGCCCACTTCAAAGCCAGCATAGAAAACCTTACACTCAAACACACTGACATAACGGTCAGTTTTGATGTCTTCTCCTTATTTACAAATGTCCCACTCAAAGAATCCTTAGAGCTAATCCAAGCTAAATTTCCTCCCGATATCACAGCTCTATTTCAGTTCACAATGAACTCAGGCTATTTTGTTTGGCAAGGAAAATTCTACAAACAAATAGAGGGGACAGCCATGGGTTCTCCACTCTCTCCCCACCCTTGGCCAACTTTTATATGGAGACTTTTGAAGAGAAAGCCTTAAACTCTGCCCCACAAAAACCAACCGTTTGGCTTCGCTATGTAGATGATGTATTCGCTATTTGGCCACATGGCTCTGATGCACTCCTCTCCTTCTTAACACACTTAAACAACCAACACCCCAGAATCAAATTCACCCTGGAAGAGGAAAAAAACAACTGCATTCCTTTCTTAGACACACTAGTCACCCGCCAACCTGATGGAACCTTGGTTTTCTCAGTATATAGAAAACCCACCCATACAGGCAGATACATTCACCAACAATCCCACCACCCCTCCTCACAACAACATGGAGTCATTAAGACACTACACAACAGGGCTAAACTTATCTGCTCGAATGAAAATGCCCTAACCACAGAACTAAACCACATTTTCAACACTTTCTCAGCCAATGGCTCCCCCCCCAAAAAAATATTGACACCAGTGAACCACCCCCCCCCTCACAACAAGGATTACTCTAAAGCCATCACCATACCCTACATCCGAGGCACCTCGGAAAAAATCATAAAAATCTTAAAAAAACATAACTTCCTGTTACAGACAATATAAAAAATTGGCATCCCTTATCCGCTCCACTAAAGACCCCCCCCCTAGACCTACCTGGTGTATACCAGGTCCCTTGCAGCTGTAAGCTGGCCTACTTTGGCCAAACAGGCAGGACAGCAAATATCAGAATTTCAGAACACAAGGACTACATCCGTTTTCACCAATACAGCCACTCTGGTCTTGCTGACCATGCGCTGGATACCTGCCATAGAATACGGTGGAAGAAAGCCAGAATAATACACTGTAGCAAATACAGATATGAAAGGCTTTTCATGGAATCAGCTTCAGCGTTAAGAAACGATCCAAACCTCAACAAATTTGGTTGCATGAGACTTCCTCAAATTTGGGAAACCTACATCAGAAGACCTTCAGCCCAATCGCCCAAGAATACCAACATTGCCTGCTAGAGGGCACAATCAGGACTTTAGGAGAAATATTAGCTTCCTACTTCTTCCTCACTCACTGTTTTGTTGTGCCTGCATGCACGTCTTGTACTTAAGTTCTTGAAAATGGCAACGTGACATTGCCAAAATATTGAAATATATTAAAATTTATTTTAATGTATATCCTAGTACATCGTAATTTCCTTAAATTATATAGTGAAAATTATGGCAGTTATTCAGTTTAGCCAGGGAATCCTGCAGACTTGCAATGAATTTATTTAGAAGTATAACATCTGCATAAAGTAAACAGCTGAGATTAACTCTAATTTTGATATCTGGTTAATACTACTTTCCTTCATAATGCAATCCACATAAGATGATTAATAATAACGGAGATAATGTATACCCTTATCTCACACCAGATTTAACATCAAACAACCTTCCTGTATCTCCTTGAATTCTAACTACTGACTTACAATTCAAATACAGACTACATACTATTTGATAAAATGTCTCATTTACACTGTATAACTGTAGCATTTTGAACAGTTTTTCATTTTTTATATCATGTCATATTCCTTTTCTAGATCTACAAAACTTAAACATAGATCCTTATTATATTCCATGATTTCTCACTATTTGTCTTAAAGTGAAAATTTGATCCTAACAACTTCTATTTTGCCTGAATCCTGCTTGTTCTTCACAAGCTTCCCTTCCACAATTTTTCTTAACCATTTCTCAAGAAGGAGCATTCAATAGGAAAAGTTCACTATAATCCTCAAATTCACACTCGTACTGTACCTTAAAACTTATTCATATTTTAGCATTCACAACACATGTAAAGTATTAATTATTAAATTTTTAATTTTGTATGAAGCCTACACATGAAAGGTTGTGAACCTATAATAATTGAATAATGTGAACCTATAATAATTGTGAACCTATAATTATTTGATATGTTAGAACCGGTACCGATTCTAACATATCAAATATGTTATTTGATATGTTATCAAATAACATAACAAATAACTTTTTCATCACCTTTTAAGTACAATATAGATGATGTTGATACTCTAGGCATGTCAGATATGATTCTGAAGTTGATTTTTTTTCTCCCAATCAGCAGTGCATACACAGATCAGAAAATCATAATTTTTATTATCCAGCATTGTAAGAATGACATTTATTCATATCCTTGGTCAGATTACTGCCTCCAGACCCAAATTTTGACCCAAACATTTGCATTGAATATATTGAAATCATTTTTTTATATGCATGGAGCTATTTATGGCCCATTCCACTTTAAATTCTTGTTCCTCATCAAAGTGTGCCAAGGCTGACAAAGATGAGAATCAAGCATATTGAAACAGGCTTTAACTGATATATATATATATATATGTGTGTGTGTGTGTGTGTAATTATATATATATATATATGTGTGTGTGTGTGTGTGTGTAATTATATATATATATATATATATATATATATATACATATATATGTACATATATATATATATATATATATATATATACATATATACACATACATACACACAAACACATATAATGTGGCTCCTACCCATTAAAGACTTTTATAAACTTATAGTACATTCATACCATGAGTAGGGCAAGTAATTTCATTATTTTTTTAAAATTTATTATTATTATTATTTTACATAGTTCAAAAGCCTTGCTCTAGGAAGCTCAAGGAACTTTATTAAGCCATTCCAGGCCTCCAATAAGCAGGGTAGTGGTCTCATACCAGGTAATGAAGTTAATTTCCCACCTAAACACGGTCACAAACATGTGATAAGATTCAAATAGATTGATAAGATTCCCCATGATAAGATTCAAACCCACAACCTACTGGTCAAAGAGTGGATATGCTAACCACTGTCAATATCCAGCTTTCTTGTATGTCTATACCATTTTAAATAGTTACAAATTATCAATATGACACAGATTGATTTTGAAAGGACCAATGGCAAGAAACTTGGATTTACTCAAAATGGCATTCATGCTTTCTGATTCTCTGATTTGTTGCTTTATCCAACACTGCTTTACTTAGTTGGGTATATATCATTAACTAGGTGAAAAAAGCCAATATCTGGTGTGCTCCCCCCCCCCCCTCCTGAAAGTCTTGCCTCAATAAGCTTGGTAAATGTCTTCCATCATTGGAAAACATTATTCAATGCCTTGAAGTTTATCAACAGATCAGAATCTTACTAATCAAAAAAAAAAAAAAAAAAAAAAAAAAAAATCTTAGCCCATTCAAGGTAGGTATTAATGTACAACATCATTATGAACCTTTCACGAGAGTGGGAATCCTATTAAAGAAAATAACTTTTAGATAGTAAGAAAAATCTCCTGGTACCGATTGTACATTTCTGTAGATTGTTTCAAGATTTAAACTCCTGGGTCAACTTCTTTTGTGTTTCCATTTCTATACTTTTCTGTTCTACAAGTCCTCAGTCTACATAGCCCAAAAAGATACATCTTTATCATGCAACTGTTCTCACATCAGTTCTTTCTAAAAGTAATGGAGAAATACAATACTCTTCAAACCTGGAAGCCTTCCAATTAATAAATGACAACCTGGTACTCTTGCTTCGTCACACAACTTTGAACAAATATGAAAAATCCAATTGGTTGAAATTATATTTCTAATGCATTTGGTTAGGTAGAGACATCCTAAATGTGTATGTAGGATGCCTTTATGCCAAATTAATGCATTATCAATTTTCTCTTTGGTTGCACATTATATGTGATATTGGATAAATCTTTATCCTTACTTTGTATATGATGCTGAAGAACCACAAGGTGTCCATTACTTTGCTACTTTCTTTATTCTATATATTAATGATTGTCTCCAGGTGACTCATAAATCCAATCCACAATTTTGCTGGGGGCTTTATTTATCTGTCTAATTTTGCATTACACACACTCTCTTTTGTTCTAGGCATTCATTTTACTGCTAAGCAGCTTAACTCTATACAAATCCACCTAGTCATAATACTGTTCTCTCTCTCTCTCTTCAGTACAGTCCAGTATTCATGCTCTTAAAGGGATGAATTAAACTGTATTTAAAAAGAAATTATGTTATTGTTTAATCCTTTATTCAAGTAAGCAAACAAAGTTTATCTTCACAACTGAGTTATATATAGAAGCTGCTGACTTCACATCAAATGCTCAGTATCCCATAATGCAAAGCACACTTCTTTCAAATATATTACTATGCATTATGAGAAGGGTCAATACCCAAATCAGTTTTGACATTTATTGAGATCTCATCAGGAGCTGACCCAAGAAAATACCAAGGCGAATTAATGGAGGTCACATTTTCCATATGTAAGTAGTAAAAAGTTGTATCATGTTATCACATTAAAATACTCTTATTCAAATGTCAATGCATAGCAATATACACATCTGAAAGGAGGTGTTTTGCATTATGGGATACTAAGGCAATTGATGTGAAGTCAACAGCTTCTATATACAAGTAGTCCAGTTGTGAGGATATTCCACTCACAAACTTAATTTGCTTATGCTTGGATGAGAGCATGTGTAGGCAGGAAAGAAATGGGATGACCAGGGATCAAGAGGAAACAGATGGAATTGAAAAGGGTTCTAAAATGAAGAAGCAGATAGGGAAATGGCCCCAGTCCAGCATGGAGAGATCACATCGAGTGAGTGGTATCAGTGGAACTAGCTGTAGATCCAGAAATGAGCTGTTGTGTTTGTATACCAGTATAAGAAACAAGGTGGATGAAATGGTTGCACTAATTGCATCTGTTCACCCAAAGATTATCGGAATAAGTGAGACATGGTTAGATGAGGACATCCTGACAGGAATAGAGATGGAAGGGTATGATATGTTTCATGAGGATAGAAGGGGTAAAAAGGGAGGGGGGGTGCTATTGATGATAGAGAAAGAGTTATGTCCATACAAGGTAGAGATGCAAGAGGGAAATAGGGCCAGTGGTTTTGAGGCAGTATGGTGTGAGATAGAGATGAATAGAATCAAATACTTGGTGGGATGTTGTTATAGACCTGGTAATGTGGATGGTGTTGATAGTGAAATGTATAGTCAAATTAGTCAAGCAAATAAGAAAAGGGTGATCATTATGGGTGATTTTAATTATGGCAATATAGACTGGAATGAAAAGATAGCAACTGGAAGCAAAGAAAATGAGTTTCTTGAGTTTTGGGGGGATAACTACCTCAGACAGTATGTAACAGAGGGCACACGAGGATTAAGGGTCTTGAATTTGGTCATCTCATCAGAGGATGTAATTATAAATGAGGTGTCAAATCATCCACCAATTGGTGAAAGTGACCATGAGGTGATTACCTGGGTGGTTGCCAGCAGTGCAAGGATCCCTGTGAGAAAAGGGTATATGTGGAACTACAAGCGGGGTGATTATGAAGAGCTCAGGAGACAGCTTGCGGGTGTAGCATGGAATGAGGAGTTAGCTGGAAAAGAGATCAATGCAGCTTGGGGGATTTTCAAAAACTATCTAGTAGATGCAATGTCTGAATGTATTCCAAGGGTGAGAAGGTTGAATAAGGTAGGTGTGAGATGGATGAATAAAGAGATTAAGCATGCAATACAGAGAAAAAGGGCATTGTGGAGGCAGCATAAGAGAAGTGGAAGTAACCAATTTCATGAGGTCTACAAAGACCAGGCAAAGAGGGTAACTTGGTTGGTGAGAGTAGCTAAAGAGAGGTATGAACAGCAGTTAGCTAATGAAGCCAAAAAGAATCCTAGGGAGTTCTTTCGATATGTAGCCAGCAAAAGAAAGAATGATTATGGAAGGATGACATTGATTAGAGGAAATGGTATAAAGAGAACTGTTGCAGAATGTGTGGTGGAGATAATGAGCAGTTCATAAAGATCTTTCACAATCTTGTGAGTGTGACTTCATGGAAAGATTGAGAGCAGTTGATGATGTGGGAGGAGAGACTGACTGTAAGTGAGCAAGAGGTGTTTGGGGAGTTGAGTAAGTCCCACAGCCTTATTTACAAACTAGATGTAAATAAGGCTGTGGGACTTGATAATATATCAACGTGTATTCTGAAGGAATGTGCCAGAGTTGACACCTGCCTTGACATATTTTTTTAATACGAGTCTTGCACTTGGTCAAGTTCCTAAAGAGTGGAAGGAGGGCAAGATTGTGCCACTTCATAAAGGAGGTGATCGAACTGAAGCATCAAACTATAGGCCTATCTCTGTGTCAGGTGTTGTGGTTAAGTTGTTGGAGAAGCTTGTGAGAACTAGGATCCAGAGTTGGGTTGACAACAATGGTATAATCTTTGATGGACAGCATGGATTTGCTAAAGGGAGGTCATGTTTTAGTAATCTACTTACTTATTACAATAAAGTGACTGCTTCCTTGGACAGAGGAGTAGGATACACAGTAATATACTTGGATTTCGCAAAGCTTTTGATAGAGTACCTCATGATAAGTTGACCGTCAAACTAGAGCAGATGGAGTTGGATATTAGATTAGTGCATTGGATTGGAGACTGGCTATCTGATAGGTATCAACAAGTTGTGTATGGGGGTGTGATATCCAGGAAAAGGAAAGTCACTAGTGGAGTGCCTCAGGGGTCTGTTTTAGGGCCATTACTGTTTAACTTGTATATTAATGATATTTGCAAAGATTTGGATGGAGATATTCAGTTGTTTGAAGATGATGCAAAGTTGGGATGAATCATAAAGGGTAGTGAAGATGTTGTGGCCTTGCAAGAAGACTTGAATAAATTGAGTGACTGGCCACGGGAATGGGGATGTGAGTTCAATGTTGCAAAATGTAAGGTTTTAAAATTTGGAAAACAAAGATGGGATGCAGAATTTATGCTTGGTGAGAATATATTGTTGGAGGTAGAGGAAATAAGAGATCTGGTGATAGTGGATAAGGATCTAAAATTTTGCGGACACATTGCCAAAATTGTGAAGACAACACAAAGACTTCTGGGAATGATGCAGAGGACACTGACACGTAGAAGTAGGGAGATTCTTGGTCCATTGTATAAGGTTTTGATTAGGCCACACATGGCCTATTGTGCCCAGATTTGGTCACCGGGTTTTCAGAAGGATGAAGAGATGTTGGAAAGGGTCCAAAGGCAACTAAGGTAGTTTCTGACCTCTGGAATGTTGAGTATGAGGAAAGATTGAGAAGATGTAATTTGCAGAGTCTGGTGGAGAAAAGGAAGAGGGGGAGATATGATAGATACCTACAAGTTGGTAAGGTGTTGTTATAAGATCAATGGCAGAGAAGTTCTACAGAGAATAGTGGGAGATCAGGGGAGAACCAGAGGTCATCCCTGGAAACTGTTTAAAGAGGGTGTGAGTAGGGGAGTGAGAGGCAGGTTTTTTTTTTTGTGCAGAGTTGTGAATGATTGGAATGCCTTGCCTGAGATTGTGGTGTCTGCAAGGAGTTTGAGTGTTTAAGATATGGTATAATGAGATGTGTGTGTGTGTGATAAAAGGACCTCCCAGATGAGTCTTTGACTCCATGAGGTCTTGGGTAATAATAATAATAAAGGATTAAACAAGCATATAATTTCTTGTCAAGTATAATTTACTTTGTAATCAAGTAAAAGCTTTCTATATTTCAGAAGAGAGAGAGAAAATGGGTCATTAATCTACTTGCTCTTTGGATGCATCTCCAAACAACACAAATCTGCAGATTTTCAAGCTAATATTTACAAGTTTCTACTTTACTTGGTCTGCCTGGTACTAGTATATTTCTTAAATAACCTATTAATTTAGAATCATCACAAAAATATACCCAAAATAAGCATGTGATGAAAGTAATATATCATTATAAATTTTATTTTATTGATGTATGGAGGAGCTGAATCTATGGGAATGATATGACTATTGGGCTACCACGGGGTCTATCCTTGGACCACTCCTGTTTATATTAATGACATTGGAGATGGTCTGGAGAGCGAGAAGCATTTAATTCATGTATATGATGCTAAGTTGGGTCAGGTAATAAGGACCATTTCCAATATAGAATCCTTGCAGGTTGACATTAATCATGCTACCGGCTAAGATGTATATATACGTCCAGGTTATCATGGATGCAAAGTGCATATTAAAATTGTAATACCATTGATATTACATTGAAATATATGATGGATACGAAGCTTTTGGTGATGCGTATTTGATCCATAATGGCCAGTAAGGTGGTTAATAGACCAATTCTATGGACAAATGTTTGATTGTCGAGTTTAATGTTGTTTAGTGTAAAGTTATGCATTCTGGACTGAAGGTATTGCAGACTGAATATTATATTGAAGCTAGAGACTTAGGGATAATGGTAGACAGTGAATTGGTTTAGAGGCCACACTGCCAGGGTGATTAAGACATCACATTGGATAACTGCAATGTTGAAAAAAATACCAACTTGAAGAAATAAAACTATTCTCCCACTTTACTAGACCTTGATAAAACCACACCTGAAACTACTGTGCTCAGATATGGTCAACTGGGTTCCAAGGAGATGAGGAAATTATAGAAAAAGTCCAGCAATGTCTAACTAAAGACATATCTGGTTTGTGAAGATAAAATGAAGAACTGCAGCCCTCAAAGTTTGAACAGTAGGAATCAAGGGGAAATTTTGCTGGTCACGATACATGGGAGAACACAGGATCATTCCTAGAAGATGAATAAGGGTTTGGTCAAGAAGATTAAGGTCCAGGTTTTGTCACAGCCTGTAATGAGTGAATGGAAAAAGTTGTCAGTAGACATTATGAATGCATCTTTGATGAATTTTTAAGGAGAGATATGATAGGTACTACAAAATTACACCTTTCAAGACCTATAATAGTAATATATACATACATAGTGCAAATATTTGTTACTGCCTCCATTAATTTATAAAACATATTTGTCATCATCCCTTGTGATGATATTATACATTCCAATAAATGGATATTATCTGAAGCTGAGTTATAATCATCATAATAAAATTTTCCAGATTTTATCTCTCTCCCTGAAATGAACACAGATCTCTTAGTCAAAGCCACTAAAGACAAATAAATTTAAAAAGGTGGTCGCTGAAATCTGTTAGGAAGAGCACTTAAAGAAGAATATTCCCCCCCCAAAAAAGTATTCCTTCTTGAGGAAATTTGACACAAGATATTTACATTAATGATTATAACGTTTCACAAACTTCATGAAAGTGGAATGACAATATTTTAAATATTTCTAAAACTGATAATTTTGAAATTTCTTTGATTTTATTAATACAATTTTAAACAATAAAATTACAATATAAATCAAAAGAAATAATCACAGAACATTTTCTTTTATGGCTTATCCTATTTCTGTCTATAAATTTAAAAATAGCAGAATTAAAGCTATAAATGAATTATTCTAATCACCATTATGCTATTTTTCTGTTTCAACAATGTCTAATTTGCACATAGACATAATTGTGAAATTATTAATAATTTAAAATTATTTCAAAATACTCAATGTACATACGATGTACACAACTACAGTTATACAACAAAAAAAAAAAAAAAAAGCTATATATTTTTATATATGTATACACATACATATGCATGTGCTTTTCTGGATTACATAGCACAATGGCAATAAAATTATTATAAACTATTATAATACAACTGCATTACCATAAGGAATATGGAGAAAGATCTGGAACCTTCAATATAGTAATACAATCAACATGACATTTAGAATCATGTGGATTTTCATAAACTGCAGAACCAGAATGCAACATACAGTAAAAAAAAAAAAAAAAAAGAAGTCTATATACACATCTAATTAAAAAGATCACAGGTGTAAGTAATTTAGATAACAGTATTTTCAAATTCCAAGAACCGCCATAATTCCAGGAAGATGTATGTGGATTTTTCCTTTTACACCCCAGTATTCTTTCCATGCTGCTATTGCCTTTTCTTCAATCTGAAATCCATTCAATGAAACCCTTGAAAGAACACCCAATTTAAATGTGCTACAGAAATTCTCTGCATCTTCTGTAGTCCATGAACAAGTTCCACAAATGTTTAAAGTATAAAGGCATACACCGTACTTATGTGCTGAAGAAATGAGCATTATTATTGATTTAGCACATAATGATGAATTGGCACTGAGGTCTATCTCTTCTAAACAAGGGTAGAAATTAATTTGTTTCACTAAACAGTCAAGAGCAGAATTTTGTAGTTTACATCCACTCACATTTAGATAACTAAGAAAGGGAAACTGCTGCATGAAAAATGTTCCAAAATGATCTTCAACTATGTTCCTAGAAGAAACAGTATGTGAAATATCTAGCATTTTCAAGGATTTAATGGGAATAGAATGCAAAACAGACTTTACTGCATTATTTTCTAAAATATTATTTGAAAGTACTAATTCCTCTAAGTTGATTTTAGCTTTTAAAGCAAAACAAAAGTGTTCATCATTAAATAAATCACTAGACAAATAGCAAGCTGCCAAATGCAAAGCAGACAATGCAGGAAGGTCTAAAATAACTTTTAGTGAAGATAATAATATATCAGGAAAGATATTAAAAGATAAATCTAATTTCACTAATTGCTGTAAAGTATTTGCCTCTGAAATTGAATTTGCTAGTTCATTTATAGCAGCTGATGTCAGGCAGCAGCACCTAAGAATTAAACTTAATAAGCCATGAAGTTTAGGGAGAAAACTGACCAAGATAAGTAAACCCTCATCTTCTAATGGACAATCTGTGATATTCAGACATGTAAGTCTCTCAAATGTTTGAACTGCACAAAATACTGGCTTGATTTGAGGAGGTTTAAAAGATGCATTTTTCAAGATTAATATACCAGATGCTTCGCATTTTTGTAGGCTGTCTTTGAAATATTCACACTGGACGGTATTTATTCTTTGACAAGCATGTTCATAATTTGTAGATAATGATGGAAGATTCCATTTATTTATTTGTGCAACTACCTCATCACCATGTTTGAGAACAGATCTGACTAAATCACTAGGCAATAATAGTGCTCCATCTATGGTATTGAGTGTTATTTCAGGTTTCACACCTGTAAGGGCAAAATACCTCTCTTCTGCTTCTTTTGCTAACCAGCCCACCGTCAAATTTTGAATGCCAACAGGAATCAAGATTAATTTATCTTTTATGCGAATCTTTACACAAAATGCTTCTGAAATTTGCATCTGATTTAGTGTAAGCTGTGGATATTCACACTCTGCGTCTGAATTCAGTTGCTGATGGCAACTGAATTCAGTTGAGGTGCCACCAGCCAATTGTACAGTTTGTTCAGTATTTTTACCTTTTGTACTCTTCTCCTCTGTACACTTAATATTGCTACACATAGTGTTACCCTCCTGAAGATGACAGCGAAAAATTTTTGCTTTATTATTATCGACACTGTTTCCTCGTTTTCGTTTCTTTTCACTGAGGTCATCTACCAACCAATCTCGAACAAACTCATTTTCAGTTAGAGCAGGAGGTGGAGGATAATTTTGAAGAGGTGGCTTTTGAACAGGAGAATTATTACATGCACTTTTTCTAACAGAAGATATAGCAGCACAATATTCTGCTCTTGCATTGTCTGGATCATTCTGGTCCTCTGTAACGGCTACTGGAATATATGGATTGGAATATGAACAATCATCTTCAGAAAAATATTCTTCTATGGTATCTGCAACAGTGCCTGGGGAAATATCAAGCATTTCATATGCTTGAGGAGATGAAGGCACTATTTCTTCAGAGTGCAAATCACTCTCTATTTTTTGGCCTGCCTTTTTCATTAAAGTACATAATTTCTTTTCCATGCGTTTGCACTGTTCAAGCATTGGAGTCTCTAGATCATGTTCAGTTCTCTTTCTCCATTTTGATAAACTATCTAAAACAGATTCACCTTGACTGGAAATAGCAGTAACAGAAGCACCCTTATCAATAAGGAGCTCCACTACTTCAACATGTCCACAGGAAGCTGCATCATGCAGAGGTGTTATTCCTTCACACATTTCACCTCCTTTATCATTAATCCATGCACCATGGTCTAACAAATATTCCACTATCTCATAATATCCATAATTGGCAGCTTCATGAAGTGGTATCCAACCACAATTGTCCCGAGGATTTACAGGATGGCCACTTTCAATAACTTGTTTCACCATCCTGAAGTTTCCAGTTATACAAGCTCTATGTAATGGTGTTTCTCCAAGCTCATTTCTCTTTGCTTCAGGCCTTTTGGATCTCCGTCTTCTTTCTGGAATTTCTTCTGTTTCACTATCTGTGCAGCTAGATAGATTTTCAATATCTATATCAGGAAATGGGTCCTGACTTTCCTCTGTATCTGAAAGCTCATCATCTGAAGGTAAGTTGTACTGTGCTTTCAAGGAAGCTAACTTTTGACTTGTTTCCTTTAATTTTTTTTTGTCTTCAGAATTTTTCAGAACATACTGTATTCGCATTAGACATAATATCTGAAGTTTTGGGTTTGCCAATGTATCAGCTAAAGACAATGCATCTGTGTAATACTTTTCACAACTGTCAAGTGCTTGTTGTTGTTCCATCATATCACCTAGTCTAAGTAATGTTTTAATCTGCTCTTCAAAATTATTTTTATGACAATCAAGTTCTTTCTGAAAAAAATCGAAGGCTTTTTTATATTCTTTATCATCCAAATATGTTTGTGCTAGTGAAAAATATACTGGTGCCAATTCCTTGTTTTCTTTCTTTAGAGATTTTTTGCAATCGAGCACAGAAAAATAATACTCCAGGGCTAACTTAAACATTCCTAAGGCAGCTAATCCATCTCCTAATTTTTCATATAAACTACTTTTTTCTTCAAAATTATCTTTATTTAATTTAATTAATTTTGCTTGGAGAATACATAATCCCGATACAATTTTTAAATATTTTTCTGCTTTCTCTCGATCTTCATCAACAGGTGAATTTACTTTATGTGCTCTCTTCGAGTATAATTTTGCACCTTCAAAATCCTTCAACAATATTAAAATATGTGTTTTCAAAAGGTAGGATTCGCAAATAACCGTTTTATCACGTAGAACTTTTGCAGATGCAATTGCTTCATCTACTAACCTTAAAGATGTATTTAGTTGTCCTCTACGTTCATAGATCGATGCCAGTGAAAACTGGCACCTATACAGATCTTCAGTGAGGTTATGCTTCTTAGTTAGAAAAATGGCATGTCTAATACTCTCTCCACATTTAGGTAAACACTCTCGCTGATCGTAAACCAGGCCAAGATTAAGCAACAATCTCGCTTTCATCTCGGCATAGTCCTTTGAAGAAAGTTTCTCTTTCAGTTTATGTGCCAAATCTATACCCTTTAAAAAAGCCTGCTCAGCTTTGTCAAGTGGCGCAGAAACGGACTCATTGCTATCAGCAGGACTATTTTCTACACGGTGCTGATAAATAAAATAGTACGTTCTTCCAAGTGTGGCCCATGCTCGTTGTTCCTCAACAGTAGATCCCAAATCTACGACAAGTTCCAAATATTTCTTAACATGATTCAGAGATTTTTTATACCGCCCTAGTTCACTCAGACACTCTCCGATACGCCTATGTGCAACTGCAATGCCCAGAATATCTGCTAACTGTGTATTCAAACTTAGTTCTTCTTCGTGAGCAGAGAGTGCCTCTTCAAATCTTCCCATTCGACACAAAATCTCTCCCATATAATTGCATACCAACGCTGCTTCGCGCCAGTCACCTTTAATTTCAGCTTTGCGTTTTTCTTTATATAAACGATCTAATTCGGGGAGCATTACAAAAATAACAGTTAAGTAGAAACACTAAATAAGTATAATAATAATGACAACTGATATAACTACTAGGAACTAATTTATTTAAATAGGCACATACAAAATAACAAACACCACAACATAAACTTTCCAAACACGCGGCATCGCATAACACTA
This sequence comes from Typopeltis vanoorti, assembly GCF_054136105.1. Classification (NCBI taxonomy): domain Eukaryota; kingdom Metazoa; phylum Arthropoda; class Arachnida; order Uropygi; family Thelyphonidae; genus Typopeltis; species Typopeltis vanoorti. The sequence continues at coordinate 90,764,663 of NC_143551.1, read as the reverse complement.
ATATACGCTCTAGCGGGCATTCTCCAAAGGAAATATTTTACGCCCTGTAAGGAACATATTTTTTTTTTATCATCTCCGAACTCGACTCTTTATATTGAACATAACTGCTGTTCAGAAACGGAAGTCATTTGAAACGAATGGGGTTTGTTAACTCCGCAAAACTTGGAGCCGAGACTTTTTTTTTTTTTCTAATCTGAGGTTAATATTTAAGATTCGCGCCAAAGTTTCTGGAAAAAAATCTACGTGAAACTGAAAGGCAAAGAAATAATTTACTAACTAAAAGTAATTATTTACGACGACATTTTTCCAGTTGATGCTAGCATTATCAGAGGTGCTTCAACAATATAGGCTTGCAAATAATTAATTTTAGTTGGAAAATATATTTATTTACATTCCACTTTCGCGTAGTGTTTGTTCCAGAATCCACATGAATTATTGCAACAGGTTATGGAAATTAATATTTAAGTTTTTATTTTTTATTTTTTTATTTTTTTATTTTTTTGTGGGACTTGCTTAAACGAAGCTGCAAAACTAAGAGGAGATTTCCACATATTCTATAAGAAACACAGAGAGCCACTTGGGATGACTAAGCCAAATATTGACTCCTCTCCTTGTTTTGCGAGAGCCTGTGTAGCTCAGTGGATGTGACGTTTACACACCACCGCGCTTGGCCGCACGAAGGAAGACTTGGTTTCGAGTCTAGTCGGCGACTAGAGGAAATTTTTCTAAGCCTTTTTCGACCGGTTCCCGAGTTAGTCGATCTCTGGCACGGGCAAGTAGGTTTTTCCTCCCGGAAACTCGGGTTTTTCGTCCTGTAAACTCAAGAAAATCGACCGTAGAACCCACATTATTTCAGACATTAAATATATTGTGTTAGGGTTAGGGACCACGAGATGGCGGCACATTTGAGCCGTCTCTCTCTTCACTGCGTACCGCTTAATTAGTGATAACCTTGGGCCATCTGTCTCTGATTGGGTACCAGTGGAGATTGAACTGCCCACTCAGTCTCCAAAAGTTAGATAGGGCTAAATGGCCTCGCCTACTCCCGTATACGGGAATAAAAAGGCGTTAGCTGATTTTTTTTCTCCTTGTTTTGCCATATTCTAAATAGATGTGAAAGCAGAGCAAGTAAGGAAGGACTGGAAATTTGGGACTTAGCCAACCAAAGTGAATTATGTTATTGGTTCAAACTACACAATCATTACGATGGCATTTCATAATTATATATTTTTATAAAGAAACTAGGGTTAAAAGATGAAAATCAAGGCCATCCCTCTTACACAAATATTTTCTACCATCAAACTCATTCCGCATATACAAAAACTCACATCCATTTCGGGACCACGAGATGGTAGTAACTGGATGCTGCACTCTCCCCAAATTCTTTCAAAATCATCAGTAGGAAATGGGCTTATATCTTTGATGGCTAAAGATGTTGAGTGGCTTTTCAGCGATTTTCAAAAAGCTAATTCCAATCTGCTCCACGTGGAGAATAATAAAGTTAGATAAGTTATTTTCACTCCTCTATGTGCTTTTTTTTAATTATTTATGTCCAAATCGCTATTTTGAAATTTTCTTACATAAAACGTAAAACTGAACTTCCATTCAAGAAGATTATTCTTATAGTTAGTACTGAATACTCTAGTCTCTCTCTCTCTCTCTCTCTCTCTCTCTCTCTCTCTCTCTCTCTCTCTCTCTCTCTCTCTCTCTCTCTCTCTCTCTCTCTCTCTCATTTCTCTGTGCCTTGCCAAATCGTCTTATGGTAATTATTTAAAGGAGTCGCTTTGTCTTAGCCTTCTTTTCGATAACCACCAGCTCGTATGTCAACATGAAATATCGGAAATTCTTCTGCTTGCCTGCTGAGTTCGATGTTACTTTATTAACCTCAAACTCAACAGAGTTGAAGATAGGCAGCATTAATATATGGAATCTCAGTACTGTCCCAAATGGATGTTGCAGCACCCTCAGCTATCCGTTCATAGTTACATCTTCCACATGATGTGCCACTAGCATTTTTCCATGACAATGTAAACCATGGAGTCCTTGATTCTTGAGATTCCCTCATGGCGATGGTTAGTGCCTAGTTACGTTTATCCATATTAGAGCATTTTTCTCTTTGCACTTCAGAAATAGATCATGTGCCCTCTATGACTTCACGCATTAATGATTATTATTGACGTACTTTTGAATAGGTGCTTGATCGAAGGACACCAATTACCTTGCCTGAACAAACGAGTTAGATTTTAATCTTGCAACATTCAGTCGATGAAGCTGTATTACAGGAATCTAAACATGTTTCTTCCTAGCATCAATGAATCAAGAAAAGGTACTCTCTTCCTGACTGGCTTTGAATATGTAGATTTAATTAGGATAAATGTGTTATGGTTAACTAATACTCTACCAACCGAGCTCGTACAACTCAGGGAAGATTATGACACATATGGAGTATGTGTCTGAAGACTCAATGTAATAGTCGGGATTATACAGAATAGATTGAAGAACGAAGGTTGCGTAACAGGAGTAGAACCGAACTATAGAACTGCCATTAAATTAAGAAAGTCTGACCTTGTAGTAAAGAGAAAGCAAATGAGTTTGTCGTTATTGAGGTACAAATTGTGAGCGCTGGGTGACCATTCACTACCTACCATACTATGCTGAAAATCACGACTTGGTATGACTACTCCAGGAAGAACATCACATCTTACCAAAATTTACCTCAGCAACTGTATCCTTTAAAGGTGCATGATATCAGCTGAGTTGTATGGACTTACCTAAGCTTTGCTCTCTCTCTCTCTCTTTCTCTGGCTGATTTCAAGATTCTCTCTCTCTTCGCGTGCCTTGCAGGGTACACTGGTGGCATGGAGGACTTACCAGAGATTGATTTCTCAAATTCCCAGGTATGGAGTTGGATAGCACAGTATATTGTTGGGGGTCTAGGCATCTTCTAGTCCTGCATGTGGAACCATAGTATGTAACCAATAAACGTTGCACTGGTTTTTTTACAGGGCGATGAAATTCATCTCCAACCTGAAACATTCATGACAGTAGTGGGATTTCAAGCCGAAGCCGGTTTGTTACAAAACGGATAGCATAACCATTCGGCCAACCAGGTGAGCAAGTTACCACCATGAAAAACTTCTGTAATTCATGACTCTCTCTCTCCCTATAACATTAAGACTCCAGGGTAAACATCTACTATCAACCTTTTGCTGTTGATGCTGTATATCATTTACACTATTCAAAATAAATACTTAATTTTATTAAGTTTATGTTGCATGACATCTTACAACAATTTTCTAATGATTGGCAGCAGAAAAGTGGAAGATTTTATTATCCACGTTTCTCTAACAGTTCATTCTCACATGTTTCTGATCTATGTGAGGTTATTTTGTTTGGAATTGCTCATGCGCAAGTAAGGCTACAATTATGTGGTGTAAATGGGGAATTATATCAAGTAATACTTAGTTTTTATTTGAGTTGTAAGTCAGCAGTTGGAATGAAGGAAGTACAGGAAGGTGGTTTAATGTTAAATCTGGTGTCAGACAAGGATGTATATTATCCCCTCTGTTATTCATTATCTATATGGATCACATTATGAAGGAAAGCGGTATTAAACCAAATCAAATCAGCTAACGCCTTTTATACCCTTATAGGGAGTAGGCGAGGCCTTTATACACTATCTAGCTTTTGGAGACTGAGTGGGCAGTTCAATCCCCACAGGTAACCAATCAGAGATAGCTGGCCCATGTCTATCACTAATTATAGCAGCCACCAATTAAGAGGCTGGCAAACAAGTGCTACTATCTCTTAGTACCTACCCCTAACAAGATAGGTCAATGTCTGAAATAATATGGGTACTACGGTCGATATTCTTGAGTTTACGGGATGAAAAACCGGAGTTTCCAGGAGGAAAAACCCGCATTCCCGTGCCAGAGATCGACTAACTCGGGAACCGGTCGAAGAAAGGCTTTAGAAAAAGTTCCTCCAGTCGGTGACTAGACGTGAACTTAAGTCAAATTTCGAGCGACCAAACGCAGAGGACGCAAGCGCTCCTTCCGCTGAGCTACACAGGCCTGGGGTTATTAAACCTCATATCAAAATTGAAGATGTTAATCTCCGTATAAAGCAACGAGGATGATGTTATACTTCTAAATAAATCCGCTACAAGGTTGCAAGATTCCCTGACTAAAGTGAATAACTGTTGTAATAGATATGGTATGAAGGTCAACGTCAAAAAGACAAAGGCAATGAAAATAGGCAGAAACATTGAAAATATCAACTCCATTGTAAATGGAAACCTATAGAACAAGTAAATCATTTCAGCTATTTAGGCGCAATTTTAAGTGAAGATGGTAAATTAAATATGGAAATAGACAACAGAATCAATAAAGCTGGTATGGTAGGAATTCAACTGAATAAATTTATATGGAATAAGAGAGTACTTAGCCAAAACACTAAATTAGTTGTATTCAAGACTGTTCACACTAATTTTAACTTATGGATCTTGGAGCTGGGTCAGAAGTAAAACACTTGACCAAAGACTAGAGACCGCAGATATGAGAGTCCTGAGAAAGATTATAGGCATGAACAGATGGCATCAATGGCAATATCATATTAAAAACGAGGATATTATGAAAGAACTTGACATTGTTAGCATCCAGGAATGCATTAGCAGAGCTAATCTCAGGTGGTATGGTCACTTAAAGAGAATGGGAATGGTAAGATTAGCAAAACAAGTGTTGTCTCCAAAGTTGGCAGGAAAATGGTTCCAGAGGAAGACCAAGATATAAGTGGATTGATACTAAAAAGTGCCTTAGAAGACAAAAATATAAAATCTGATAATATTGGAGTCTTTACAGGTAACAGACTGATTTGGAGGGAAATTGTAGATAGGAAGTTAGTAATGATATAGCTTTTTCATGCAGTACTATCATATCCTATACACCCCTTGAAAGTATATATCAGGAATTTGGTGACGATGATAACTTAATAACAAGAGCCTCCATAGCTCAGTCAGTATAGTCTAAGGCAAGTGTTTAAGTGGTTAAGGGCATGTAAAAGAGAAGTACAACAGAAGCCTTTGGCCGGAAAGACCTAGGTTCGATTTCTGTCATTGACGTGAGGAACCTTTATCTGATCTCTTTCGACTAAAGGTATCAGCCTCATACGGAGGTAGGTAAACCAGCCCATCTCCTATGTCTGTTGATGTGAACATACACATATCAACAGACATAGGGAAGCACAGGGCTAATCAACTTATCCTTGATACAGTAGCAGTTAAATGAATAGAAAATCCTTGGCATTGTAAGGTAAAAGAGGGAGGAAGGAATAATAATAATAACTATATATATATATTTATATATATATATAAAATCTGCGCGAAACCTTTACCACATAGCATCATTGCAGGACCGACGGTGCAAGATGTGCATTTGCACGGCGCGGCAAGTTTTTTTGGGGAGGCAAAGTTGGCATAAACTATACGAAAAATAAGGGAGAAGGGGCAGCAAAATATGCTACTGCATGGGGCGACAAAATTCCTTGGGAAGGCCCTGGCGTTATGTGCTAAAGCTCGTGCGTGGGCAAGTGGTTAAGGAAGAAGAAGAAGAATGAGCATATGAAAGAGAAGTATGCAACCGAGTAAGATTTATTATATTAAGTATTCTTTTTAAAAAGGTCTAAACTGTGACAATTATATTTCTCCTGGATACAGACTATTATAGTACAGTAATCTAAAATTAGGAGTAACTTTTCACACCATACCAATTCCTGTAATTTCTTTACAAAATAACATGATCTCTGGCATGGGCAAGTGGGTTTTTTCTTACAAAAACTTGGGGTTTTGCATCCTGTAAACTCAAGAAAATCGACTGTATAATGCACATTATTTCAGACAATATCAATACTATTAGGATTAGGTACCAATGAAGAAATGGGCAAACAGATGACAGCATTTGTTTGCCCATTTCTTCATTGGTTGCTGTCTATAATTAGTGATAGTCATGGGCAAGCTATCTCTGATTGGCTACTGGTGGAGACTGAACTGCCCATCAGTCTCCATAAGCTAGGTAGGGTTAAAAGGCCTCACCTACATCCCTATCAGAAAATATTTATTATTAGTAAATTAACACACATTCTTTCCAATAGTAAATATAGAGACACGATAATGAACAACCCTATTAAACAGCTTACTACTTATTGTTAGTTTATTTCAACAGTATTGATTACAATATAGAATGATAAGAAAATAAATAACATTTATTAGCTGATATTTCGTTGGTATTGTATTCAGCATCTTCAGCGCACAAGAACAATTTGTCACAGTACATGAAGTAACAATTTGGTGTGAAAAAGAAACTCATTCAATGAGATCTTAAAATGACTGTCTCCCAGATTTTTTGGTAAAATTATACAGCCATATTTGTTGAAGTTTGGAGTGTTTCAAAGCTGTTGTTGATTCCTAAAACAATCTCTCTGACTTATAATGACTTCTGTGTAGCAGTTTTGTTTTCTTCTATTTGGTCCTGTGTAAAGGGAATCCAAGGCATGGTGAGCTAGGCCCGACTTTCCATAACAATAACGTTGAATGTATTTTTTATATTCATCAATGCAGATGTCATCAGTTCTTCCTGTCTGTTCATAGTAAGCTAAGCCACAAGAACATGGCACCTAATAAACTCCTGGATGTAATAAAGAAGCGATTTTATCCTTAGGTGAACCGATGAGAGTTGCCAATTTGACATAAGGTTTAAATATGGTGTGTAGCTGATATTTATTAAGCACTCTATATATTTTTTCAGATGTACCTTGAATATATGGGATGGTAACCGTAACAGTTTTGTTGCAATCTTGTGTAATATGCAATGGAGGGGATTTTCGGGGAATATTAATGTTTTTCTAGTCTAAGGGATTATAGCCATTGGCTAAGAAAGTGTTATGCAAGTAAGTGAGTCAGTGGTAAGAGCATTGTCATTATAACAGATAGCTCTGGCTCTGTGAGTTAGTGTTTTTAGGATACTATACTATTAACCTGGATGATGGCATAAATGTCTCCCTGTATGTGTGGGATTTCTATAAACAGAAAACAATAATGAACCACCAGGAAGCAGTGTGATTAGTATATCTAGAAAGGACAGACAGTCGTTAGATTCCTGTTCCATTGTGAAGTAGATTTTAGGGTGTTGAATATTTAAATGCACTAAAAATGTATCCAATGTGTCTGAACTATGTGACCAAATAGCAAACACATCATCAACATAGCATAACCAAACCACTGGTTTTGAGTATTCATAGTTAGTTTTTCCAAGAGTTCTGTGTTGAAATTAGCTAAAGGGGGACCAAAGGGAGGAGTCCATTGATGTCCCATCTAGTTGTTTGCATATCTTCCCTTTCCGTGCAAAATGACTTGCATGTACTGTAAATTTAAATAATTCAAAAATATCATGGAGACAATGTGAATTTAGCAAATCAAGGCTTTCAATTATTTGTTACATTTGTAAATGTAACAAATAATTGAAAAAAAAAAAAAAATATATATATATATATATATCGGTGTAAGCAACCGGAAAACAGGAAGTTGTGTTCACTTCCGATTGCTTTCAACATCAGTTTATCAGTACTATATTCACTCTGCAACAGGCAGGTGTTTACGTGAGTTCTGAATTAATCTAAGTTAAATCAGTGCAATCATTGTTCGAAATGAGTGAAATAAGTAGTTACTTTATGCGAATGAGTAAAAAAGGAAGGTTGAAGAAGCAGAAATTGTTGAATCTACTTGTGATTCTGTAAAACGGAACACTAGTATCGAAAATACACTTAATGATGAGGATCACGAAACCAAGACTGAAGATTCACGTGGTCAAAAGGAAGCAGATTCTAATAATGATTGGCCCGAATGTTGGACACTTTTGCTTCTGCAAGAGAAACTAATGGCTGTATGTCAAGAATAAAATGTCGTCATGTCGGAAGTCTTGCCGTCGATAAACACATGGGAACGAAAATTTCAGCAGAATGAGCAAATAGTAAAATCAGCCATTTTGGAGAATCTCGCGAACAACAGTTAATGTCATTAAGAAAAAAGATTTACGATCATAAGGAGAGTGCAGCGCACAAAGCATAACAAAAAATAAAATCTGAAGCAAAAAACGAAACATTAGAGAAAGTTTTCCTAAATACTTTGTCTCATAATAAAGACGTAACAGGAAAAGTGTTTCGAACGGCTTACAAAGTTGCGAGGAGAAATCAATCATTTAAGAACTTTGAAGACGAGATAAATTTACGGGAACTTAATGGCCTAGACATGTGATATATTCGTCATTCTGAAAATGCCTGCAATAACATTGTGAGCCATATCGCAAATAAAATGAGAAAAACATTAATAGACAATACAATGAACTCCAAGAGCAAAATATCGTTACTTATTGATGAATCGACAACTGTGAGTACCACAACAACATTGATTATTATTGTTCGTGTAGTTCTTCCTGAACTTTCGGCTCCTGTGAGTCTTTTCCTAGATTTGATCAAATTTTCAGATGTAACTTCTAGAGGAATTCTAAACTCTGTAATTAGTCATCTTGAGTGTTTAGGTTTATCTGAAGATTACTTAAAGGAGTATTTATGGTCTGTAATTTGTGATGGCGCAGCCATGTTGTTTGGTGTGCATAATGGTGTAAGGAGGCTAATGCAAAGGGTTTCCTAGTGTTATTTTCTGGCATTGTGCTACCCATCGCCTTAATTTGTCACAGTGAACAATGAATGTGGCAGAAGTGAATCGCTTTAAGAGTTTCATGGACAAAGTTTATGTGACTTATCATGCTTCACCTAAGAATGCTAGGAACTACGGGAATGTTCAGCGACTCTAGAACTTCAACTTCTTAAAATTGGCAGAATTTTAAGCACTCGATAGGTTGCACCTAGCTTTCGCACTGTTTCTGCAGTGTGGCAAGACTTCGAAGCCCTCGTCCATCACTTTCTAGAGGCAAAAGAAGACAGCAGAAGAAGCAAAACAGATCGCTTTATTTATGAGAACCTTTTAAGAAAAAATAACATCATGCGAGTTTGTTCTTGATTTGGGCCTTATGTGTGATTCTCTCCAAGAACTTAGTGAACTAAGTCTAGATTTACAAGAGAGAAATATTGGCTCGTACAAAACAGACAGGAAGATAAAGAATACAGTTCAACTTTTTGAAGAAAGAATTGAAAATCCTGGTCCATACTACAGCATTTCACTTCAAAGTCAGAAGAACATGAAGTTCAAAGGGACTGAGCTTCACAAAACTGAAAGACACAGTCCTGAAATAAGCTCATCTGCTTTCTATAAAATCTGAAAGAAGCTGTTGGAAAGTGTCTGCTTGAAGGAGCTGATGCTCATTTACCTGAATGTGCTAAGATTTTAGATTCCAAGTATTGGCCAGAAAATCCTGGGAAGCATCTGACATTTGGTGCAGCTGAAATTAAAAAGTTAGCACGCAAATTTCGCTTAAATGAAAGAGAAGCAGTTCGTTGTTTCCGTGAATATCTTCAAGAAAATAAAGTCCAAGACATACTACTTCATATAAAGCACACTTTGGGCACAATTGCAATATCTTCCAGTGAATGTGAAAGGGTTTCTCTCAGATGAATCTTATGGTAATATCTAGGTCATTTCTGCTTGTATGGACAACTTCTGCACTGATGTTCATCAGGATAGTAGGACCTCCTCTCACTCGGTTCAACCCTTGTAAATATGTGGACTCATGAGTGTTCCGACGTCGTCATTCTGCAGTTGATTCCAAAAGCAAGAAGAGATCTAGAGACGACGAGGGTATATCGGAGGATATGTTAAAAGTGTGGAAGTTGCTATAATAACATCTTCATGCACCTTTTTCTCCAGAAAAAAAAGCAGTGTGTGTGTGTGTGTGTGTGTGTGTGTGTGTGTGTGTGTGTGTGTGTGTGTGTGTGTGTGTGTGTGTGTGTGTGTGTGTGTGTGTAAAATAGTGTGTGAAATATTAATGGTTCTACGTTCGATTTTCTTGAGTTTACAGGAAGAAAACTCGAATTTCCAGGAGAAAAAAAAACCGCTTTGCTGTGCCAGAGCTCGATTAACTCGGGAACTGATGGAAGAAATACTTAGCAAAAGTTCTAGTCGGCGACTATAATCGCAATTAGAAAGCTCTATCTTCGGACGGTTTAGCACTGGAAGAGTTCAAATGTCACTTAGACTGAGCTACACTAGTAGCTCGGCTTCTTTTTTAATTAGTTATGAAATATCACATAAATTCCTTGAATTTTCGGCTTCGCAAAGAACATGCCTTTCTATGGCATGTTCCATGACAGCTGTTAATGTTTCTGGCTGCAGAGTCCTAATTTCTACAAGAATGTTCTCCATTAAGTCCAGGTATAGCTGTTAGACTGTCTGGAGCTTGTTCACATACACCTTCAAGCAATCCCACAGGAATAATTCGCAGACAGATCTGGACAATGCTATAATAAATAAATAAATAAACATGATAAATCCTCTAATGCCTTTTATTCCCCTAAAAGGAGTAGGCTAGGCCGTTTAGTTCAATCTAACTTTTGGAGACTGGGAGAAGTTAAGTCTCCACCCGTTTCCAATCAGAGATTGGCCAAGAATATCACTAATTATGCTCAACATCCGGCGGCTGATAAGTGCGGCATCCCTTATAGTGTCCCGAAGCTTAATAGTATATTTTGCTGTTTGAAATAGTGTGACTTCAAGGGTCGATTTTCTTGAGATTACGGGAAGAAAAATCCGCTTGTCTGTGCCAGATATCGACTAATTCAGGAACCGACCGGGAGAAAAGAAAAAAAAAAGCTTAGAAAAGTTCCTCTGGTCGACGACTAGAATTGAACGTTGGTCGCCATTCTTCGGGTGGCCTATTGCGTTAATTCGCTACTTCAACTGAGCTACACAATCGAAGTAATAATTGCACCATTTTGATTCGTTGTTGGGTTGTGAATTTTTCCATGATTAATTTCCCAATACCTGAAAAAAAAATTAAATGAAAAATTAATGATCAAAAAAGTTATTCACGCTTTATACCCTTTCGTTAATACTTACGGGTCATTCTGTACAACGTAAGCACGACTTACCACTGGTCTATGCATGGCTTCTCGTATCGAGTAAGCTATAATGATTTATTAAGCAGTTCATTTTTGAATAAGGATTTTCATAGTTCAACTTTTGCAACAAAAGCTGTTACTGTGTAATATTTAATACAATATATTCACAGAAACTTTCTGCATTTTCTGTAAGAAAGTTCAGAATACGTAAACTATAAATAAAGTTAAGAATAAGTAGACCAATAAGAACAACTGGTATTCTTGACTAAATAAACAAAACGGAAATAAAATCAAATAACAAATACACAAATAAATAGTATACATTTTAATTTGCACAAGGAAGAAATGAACTTTTTTTTTTTTTTTTGTAATTTAGTGTTGGTTAACAAAGTTATTTTATTCATTAATCTTTGCACTCTAATATATATCTTAACAAACTGCCCTAAAGTCAAAGTTTTATAAAAGATCAAGATGATGGGAAAATTACACAAATAGATTTAATAATCACACAGTATATTACAATATTTTTGCTTCAACCATACTAAATGATCTCTCTCGATAAAATCAGCAAACGTTTTGCCTGAGATATTTTCTATACACCACTATAAAGAATCCACTTTATTCACTTTTATTAACATTTCATTTGCTTAAAAAAGTCCAGGTATAGCTATCAGAAAGAAAACTCTGCTCTGGAGTCATTCAACTGATCCAGTCTATCGAAGTTGTGAAGAGGACAACGAGTCATTATGATATCGTCTGGATGAGGGAGAGGCATTGTGACAGGCGACATCCTTCTTGATGTTCTACTGTTACTAAATTCCGAATCGTGATTTGTGGTACATATTGTAGGTAAGGAATCGGCATTAGACAGCGATTCTGCTAAAAGTCTCTGCTTCTGAAGAGCATAAATTAACGGACCCGTTACTCCTATGTAGATTATAGCCGAAGTTGTTATAAGGGCCAAACTGAGAGTGATATCTTGACTTTCGCCATTGTGAACTAAACAGAATGCAGCAATGCGGGCAAGAAAAATGAGTAAACATGCCACAACTGTTATAAGCAAACTGTTGGCTTCTAAATAATTGCTAGGCGCACGACATACAACCGCAGTAAATAAGACCGACAATACCAGGATCACCATGATATAAATCTGAGAAACGAAAAAGTCGAAACTGGAAACAAAACAGAAACCAGAACCCAAAGAGTGTACTTCAGATGGCCGGTGCAGAACCCACCACTGTATTTCAAGTGCCACTTGTAATCCGACAATGAACGTTAAAGTAAGCACGTGATTTAAATGGCTAACTTGACCTCCCAATCCAAGAAATTTCCTGGAACGCAAATGAAATGCTTTTAGCAGTAAACACCCAAAACAGAATGCGTAAGTAACGTTATGTATCACACGTCTCACTCCACACATAACCGTTGTAGGCTTAAAAGTCAGGATAATGGCACCGCTGTACATCGAAAATAGTGCTAGCAGCTGAATGAATGCCAACGCGTGATGGCTCTGCTTGAGTTTTCCTTCGCATAAATTCAAGAGGAAGAAAACAAAACCATATACAACAAACAAAATCCCCAAAGTACTTAGTACTAAAACTGATACAGCCCACGGACGACTTATCCAGTTAACTAATGATGAAGCTTCTAACGAATAATCAATCGACCGGTTGTCTTTCTTTTGTATGCCAATATCGCTTAGATTGGCAAAGTCGTTAACTTCATCTTCAATATATATCGTATGGGATCTGATGCCTTCGATTTGTTTCTGATCTTCAGAAAATGTTGAAGTTTCTTCTGTCTTATTTGGTACAAGCGTTTGGGGCATAACTGTTTTCGTCTCAACACCTACTGTCTTCTTCTCGCCAATAACAAGTCCATTCTCGTCAGTATACCAGCCAATCTACCAAAATAAATTGATTATTATTACATCGAAAATAAAATAAAAATTTCACTTTTTTGTATTATTATTATTATTATTATTATTATTATTAGGTGCGATTCACACTAATGCACAAACAGGGCCGTTTCGTGGGTTTGCGCTGCCTGAGTGCAAACTTTTTGTGCCCCCCCCCTTCCACAAACAGTTCGGTGTATTATTTATTCCCTATTTTTTATGAACGTGTTCGATTATACCAGGGGTTCCCAACCTTTTTGTTTCCTAGAGTACATTCTAAAATACCGATAGGGCGACGGGCACCATCTATTTTTTCAAGCAATTTTTTTGAATTCGTTTGTTAAATGAATACATACAAAGTTTACATTATAATCAAATGTTTTATTACTTCAAAGTTTACATTATATAAAAATTTAAATATATATATATATATGTAAGTTAGTGTGATCTTTGGCATCGCATTTCATTGGCCAGTGCTTCATAATTAGGAGAATATGATGATATTCCAGTTCTTAAAATGGAATGAACTTCGAATGCGCGTCTACTTTACATTGTATGCGTTTAATACTCGTCATGTGTCATTAACGCATGCGTCATATAGCATGCCATGAATTGTTGAGTGATTATTTCAAACTATACGGCACACGGTTGAACAGCGGCGAGCACACACAAATTGGTCGACGGGCGCCATGGTGCCCGCGGGCATAGGGTTGGGAACCCCTGGATTATACCGTCCCTAAATTGTGCCGCTCGGATTCATTGCATCCGTACGGAACGGGCCTGTGCATAAGTATACATTTCATTCCTTTCGTCCATCTATCAGTATGCATTATAACACCATTGACTGGAAGGATAGTAATAAAATGTGGTATTTAAGATCTTTACTAAAATTTTGTCTCAGCGTTTGGGAATAAATATCCAAATCAAAATATGTGATAATGAATGAAGTCTCTCTACGAGAATGACATTGCAAACTGTATCTTTTATTATTAATTATTATTATTCCCTGGAATCACATCCATACATGTTTAATAACAACAACAACAATAATAATAATTATTTCCATTCAATATTTTCCATCCCCCATCTTAATGGTAAAAAGTAAGAAGAGATCCATACCGGATCTCTGTCAGTCGACGCTCGGATTATCAAGGACTGAGTCAGATGTTAGGGATCCTGGGTATCCGTCGACAAGTGGTCTACAGGACCCAGCTCTCCTTGCTGGGCAATCAGGACAAGAAGCTGAAAAAGCGACTGGAAGAAACCAAACGTAAAAAATGGACTGTATAAGAAAACAGAGAAGTTATGAAATGTTTTTACAACACCAGAAAAACGAGGTTTTAGAAAGCGTATGCATTTAATTTGGAAAAACAAATTCCCAGAATCAATAACAGAGACTTATGGACCAAAAGAATTTCATTTTCCGTAACAAAATATTTACTGAACGTGAGCTGCAAGAGTTACGTAATAAACCAACAACTCCACCAACAGCAAATCATCAGGAGGTAGCTATATGAAACTTTGGAATTCAATTCAGTAAGCATCAACATGTTGACACACCTCAGAATGTTTTGGCAGATGTGCAATGTAAAATGACGTCAGGGATATTGGAACATATGAAGTCCATAAATGACCGTATAAGATTACCATCATTAAAAGCTTTACATAAATCTAAGCTAAAACAGCTCCTCTTGGACGCAAATGCTGTGATTAAAACCATCACAACCAACAGCATAAAGGAAACAAATCAGGCTACGACACAGCACAGTCCATATCATTACAGTGAATCTTGATTACAAACCGCAAAAGCCGAGGATGAAACAATGTGAACCATGGAAAATCCCGTTGGAATGAAAAGTCGACAAATTTCGAGCTGATCTGAGGAACTTAAAGAGTTTTAAAGAAAGACGGCTGAAAAATATTAACATCAAAAACAAACTGATTAACACATATAATTTTGCCAACAAAATAATTGCTGAAGTTACTGAAGAGCTAAAACAAAGAATTATAGCGACTGCACAGAAAATTAAAATATATGAAGCAAGAATAAACCAATATGTGCAAAATATGCAATTTCGACAGAACCAACGTCAGTTCTTTCAGTTCATTTGTATTTCTCTCCAGAGAAATACAAATGCAAACAATCATTCACCAGAAAAAGAAGAAACACTCATATTTTGGAAAACAATCTAAGATAATCCTATTGACCATAATAAAGATGCCTCATGGATTAAGGAAATAGAATCAGAAATGAAACAAAAACAAATGCAAAATGTCATTATCACTAGAGAAATGGTCAGCGCACAAACTAGAAAATTAAAAAACTGGAGGGCACCTGGCAAAGACGAACTACATGGATTTTAGTTAAAGCATCTAACCAGTCTACATGATCGAATGGCAGAACAATTTAATTATTTGTTGCAGTCAGGTTCAGTGGAAGAATGGATGATATCTGGGCGCACTTTTCTTTTCATGAAAGATAAGGATAAGGGTGCAGACCCAAGTAACTATCGCCCAATTACATGCCTACCAACTCTATGCTTAAGCTGTCTACCGCAATCATAGCAAATTCCATATACCACTACTTATCAGATAACCAGATTTATCCGATTGAACAAAAAGGCAATTTTCAAAAATCCAGAGGAACAAAAGACCAGATCCTTATTAATAAAATGATTCTCAGAAATTCAGAAAGCGAAAAACTAACTTAAACATGGCATTGATAGACTATAAAAAAGCATTCGATTCCCTCCCACACTCCTGGATCCTAAAATCACTACAAATATTTGGAATTAGCAAAAACATATGTTCCTTTCTGGCTGCTGCTATAAAATCATGAAAAACAATTTTAATAGTGAATAATGAACGATTCGAGATATCAGCATTAAACGTGGAATTTTCCAAGGTGATTCCTTGTCACCATTGCTCTTCTACATTTCTTTGATACCTTTGCCTATGATTCTGAAGAAAACAAAACTTGGATATGAAATTCCTAAATGTAATATTAAAATTTCCCATCAATCTGGCAATCCATCTGGCATATGGATGACTTGAAGTTATATGGAAAATCAGCCCAGCAAATAACTCTTTACTGAACACAGTTCGCATTTTCAGTCATGACATCAAAATGGAATTTGGTTTAGATAAATGCGCAATTTTATCTATTAAACGAGGAAAAATTAATCACACTAGCAATTTTAATTTTGATCAAGAGAAATATATAAAAGCAATTTCAGCTGACGAACATTAGAAATATCTAGGAATATTATTAGAAGCCAGTGACATTCTCCACTCGAACGTTAAACAACAGGAAGCAGCAGAATTCACAAAAAGATTTAGAAATATTCTCAAAACAAAACTAGATAGCACAATTAGAGCAATGAATTCTTGGGCTATACCAGTGATCCGATACACAGCTGGCATAATAGACTGGACAAAAGAAGACCTGGACAAATTGGACCGCAGAACTAGAAAACTAATGACTATGCATCATGCACGAAGTGATGTTGACCGTTGTACCTACCAAGGAGAATAGGTGGACAGGGCTGCTACAAGTGAGACAGACTATGGAAGAAGAAGAAATTAGTTTAAAAAGTTACATCGACAATAGCTCTGAGGAAATAATACAAGCAATTACACAAGAGGATCTTCTAAAGCAATTGGAAACAAATCCGATTATAAAAAGAAACAGCAAAATAACCGATATGTGCGCTGGAAAAATAAACCCTTGCATAGCCAATTTCTTCGAGATACTGAGGAAAAAATTGACATGAACAAGACGTGGCAATGGCTATAATATGGATATATTAAAAAAGAAACAGAAAGATTTATTCTAGCAGCTCAAGAACAGGCATTACAAACTAATGCAATCAAAGCAAAAATTTTAAACATCGATAATAACAGCGAATGCAGATTATGCGATCAGAAAGATGAGACTGTAGAACATCTAATCAGTGCCTGCAGCAAGCCAGCTCAAACTAATTATAAATACCATCATGATTAAGTGGCCAAAATAATTCATTGGCATGTATGCAAAAAATATGGCTTTCCTACTTCTGATAACTGGCAGCAGCATAAAATACAGGCAGTATTGGAAAACGAAACAGCAAAAATTCTCTGGGACTTTAGAATACAAACTGATCAGCATTTGAAACACAACAGATCTGACATCAAAATTATCGAACATCGACAGGTTTGGATTATCGATATCGCAGTACCCAGTGATAGCAACATTAACAACAAAGAACTGGAAAAAATTACTAAAGATTGAGATCTGGCAATCGAAGTTGGCAGGCTATGGCTTAAACACATTAAAGTTATCCCAATAGTTATCGGTGCACTTGGTGCAATTTCAAAGAAGCTATCCAACTATTTACAGCAATTAAACATCAACGAAGTGACCCTATATGACATACAAAAAAACAGCGTTACTTGGAACAGTCCATATTTTACGACGCTACCTGACAGACTCTCTTCTTCTTCTTCTGCAGCTTCTCCCACTTAAGTGGGGTCACTGTTGATAATGAGTCTCCTCCCCACCTTCCTGTCTTGGGCTGTCACCACATCCAAGTTCTTCATCCTCAAGTCCTCTTCTACCAGATCCCTCCATCACTTTTTTGGCCGCCCACGCTTCCGCCTTCCTTGCACATCCATCTGCATGACCCTTCTTACCACATATTCGTCCTCCCTCCTCATCACGTGACCAAACCATCTCAACCTTGCCTCCTGTATTTTCGCTCCTAAGTTCGTAACTTTCACTGTTCCCCTGACATAGTCATTTCTCAGACGATCCTTTCTGGTCACACCGCACATCCACCTAAGCATTCTCATCTCTGCTACTTCCATCCTGCTGATGTTATTTTTCCTCAGGGCCACAGTTTCTATAGCATATGTCATAGCTGGCCTCACTACTGTCCTATAGATTTTGCTTTCAGATTGATCGGCACCCTCTTATCGCATAACACTCCTGCCATCTTCCTCCAGTTCCTTCAACCCGCTTGTATCCTGCATCCCACTTCCCTCTCAGCTCCTCCATCTTCTTCCACTGTTGAACCTAAGTATCTAAAGTCTCTCACATTCCTGATGACATTTCCTTCCAGCTCCAGATCAGTCTCCTGTCCTCTGCCCACTGTGCAACACATATACTCTGTCTTACTTCTGCTCAGTCTCATACCTCTCTCTTCCAGTACTTTTCTCCATCTTTCCAGTTTAGTTCCCGCTTCTTCTCTTGAATCTGCACACAGCAAGATGTCATCTGCATACAACATTGTCCAAGGTGCATCTTCTCTCACCTCTTCTGTTACCACCTCCATCACAATATTAAACAGAAACGCACTTAATGCTGACCCTTGATGCAAGCCAACTGTTACTTGAAAACTTTCTGTCAGTGCCAGACAGGTCCGAACACTTGTCTTCACGTTTCTGTACAGTTCCCGCACCAATCTGACATATTTCTCCGGAACTTTCTTCTCCCTTAGACATCTCCAGACTTCTTGCCTTGGCACTCTATCGTATGCTTTCTCCAGATCAATAAATGCCAGATGTAGCTCCCTTTGTTTACCTCGATACTTTTCCATCATCTGCCATAACCCAAAGATAGCATCTGTTGTTGATCTACCAGGCATGAAGCCAAATTGTTCCTTTGCAATCTCCACCTCCTTCCTCAATCTACCATCAAGAACCCTTTCTAGGATTTTCATTGTGTAGGACATCAAATTTATTCCTCTGTAATTTTTACAGTCTTGTGCATCCCCTTTACCCTCGTAGATGGGGACAAGAGTACTCTCCCTCCATTCCGCGGGTATATTTTCCTGTTGGCAAACTTTCATGAACAGGTCCCACAGCAGGTCAATTCCCTCTTCCCCCAGTGCCTTCCATGCCTCCACTGGAATTCTGTCGGGGCCCACCAATTTTCCATTCCTCATCCTCTTCATGGCCTCCATCACTTCCACTCTATTGATGTTCTCCACCATCCCATCAGAAAGCTGCCCATCTTTTCTGTGAGTCCTTGCATTTGCCTCATTCAAAAGTCCCTCAAATTATATTCTCCATCTGTTTCTTATGTCCACATCCCTCCATAATACTCTTCCTTCAGCGTCTTTGATCTGCTTCACATGTAAGATGTCATTTGCTGCTTTATTTCTACATTTCGCTAGATGGTAAATTTTTCTCTTTCCTTCCTTTGTTTCTAATTGGTCATACAGATCTTGATATGCCATGTCCTTCGCCTGTGCCACAACTCTCTTGGCTTCTTGCTTTCTCTTTCTCTGTACACCTCTCTGTCCTCTTCCACTCTTGACTCATCCCACTTCTGCTTTGCCTTCCTCTTAGCTGTCACTGCCACTTGTACATTATTATTCCACCACCAATCCTCCTTCTGCTCTCTAATCTTTCCAGATGTCTCACCAAGCACCTCGATTGCACAGCTCAGGATTACTTTTTGAATTATGTTTCCGCTAATCTTGTACACTTTCCAGTCCATCCGACATCCTCTCTAACACCCTATCTCTAAAACGATTCCTTACACTCTCCTCTTTTAAGCGAAACCACTTAATTGTCTTCATCCCATGGCATCCAGAGGTTCCTATCTTCGATCTTATTTTAAAGTCTGCGCACAGCGTCGGTGTTGCTGTGCTACTTGATCTGTTGGAATTACTTTACAATTTGTCAAAATCTTAATATGTTTTCTTCTAATCAAAATGTAGTCAATTTGTGAACTGTTGTTACCACTCCTAAATGTTATGAAACGTTCTTCCCTCTTGTAGAAAAACGAGTTCACAATTGCCAGATCAAACGCTACTGCAAAGTCCACAACCCTCTCTCCTTCCTGGTTCATCATTCCCACTCCGTGGCTACCATGCACCCTTTCACAGTCTCTATTCTGTCTCCCTATGTGTCCGTTCAAGTCTCCTCTGACAATCACCATCTCAGTTCCCTCATTTCTTCATCTAACACGTTCCAGAACTTATCTTTCTCCTCTGCTGTACAACCAACTTGCAGGGCATATATACATAATATGACCATCCGCTCTTCTCCAAGACCCAATTTCATTTGCATGATCCTGTCGTTCCTTCTACCCACTTCCAGTACTTCGCCCTTCATTCTGCCACACACCACAATTCCTACACCATTTCTTCCCTCGTTATTCGCTCCAGACTAGAACAATTTATATCCATCTCCCAGTTCCTTTGCCTTTCTCCCCCCTTCCACCTTGTCTCCAGCACACATAAAATGTCCAACTTCCTCATCATGTCTGCCACTTCTTTTCCCCTTTCAGTCATGCTTCCAACATTCAGTGTTCCCACTCGCAACATCCTCTCCACCTGCTGGGCTCGTTTCTTTAACCGCACCCGCCCTTGATGCGGTAGCCCTTGTCCACTTCTCGCAGTTGTAGGGCGATGTGGCTGCGCGTCGCTTAAGGGGTACGCCCTAGCCCTTATATCATTTTCTCTTTGACTCATATCATAGTTTGAGTTGGCGTTGAAGTTTTACGACCGGATGCCCTTACTGACATCAACCCTCACCATTTATCCGGGCTTGGGACCGGTACCTATTGAGGCTAGCTTGCCTCCTTCGGTGGCTGCATAAGATGAAATGACTTAGCAAGATAGGAAAGACACACCCCTAGCCCTCGAATACTCTAATAGCATCAGGGGGAAGAAGCAAGGAGAGGAGAAAGAAGCAAAGAAAGAAGAGGAGGGACCAGTCTACAGAATAATATAATAGACGTATATTACATGCCTTACTTCATGTAATATACATGCCTTACTTCATGTATATTACATGAAGTAAGGCATGGTCCAGCATCTGGTATCTCAGGTATGCCATGCCCGCACTCACTAAAGTGAGCCCTTGAGGGCATTTGGAACACAATAGACCTGACATCACAATTATCGAACATCGACAGGTTTGGATTATCGATATCGCAGTACCCAGTGATAGCAACATTAACAACAAAGAACTGGAAAAAAATACTAAATATCGAGATCTGGCAATCGATGGCAGGCTATGGCTTAAACACACTAAAGTTATCCCAGTAGTTATCGGTGCACTTGGTACAATTTCAAAGAAGCTATCCAACTATTTACAGCAATTAAACATCAACGAAGTGACCCTATATGACCTACAAAAAACAGCGTTACTTGGAACAGTCCATATTTTACGACGCTACCACAGACTATAGTTAGCAATTATTTATGTGAATAAATAATAATAATAATAATAATAATAATAATAATAATAATAATAATAATAATAATAATAATAATAACAACAACAATATCTGCTACGTCCTTTTATTCCTCTTTGGAAACTGGTTTCCACTTTCGTATCACCAGAAGATACGTACGTTTTCTAACAGCTGCAGATAGATGAAAGTGACACGAGAATACGGCAGACGATTGGAGCCATCGTTTGCCGTCATAGAATAGATACAACGAGAAACTAATAAATGAAAAGATAATCAATATTAATTCATATACCAAGTTGCAGTCTTTCGAAGACTTTCTTCAGTAATTATCACTTACGCACGAGTGCAATTATGAAATCTCTATCACTTTACTAAGTATTTTATAATTTTTTTAGATTTCTTCCTAGTCTCGTCAGATGCGAATCAAAACTTTTGTCAGGCTGTCAGGCCGCTGAAACGCATGTTCAAAAATTAAACATACAGTTTCTTGGGCAGAATCCGTTCTTTTATTAATTAATATTACCCGTTAGCGATTTTTGGCTATGACTTGTTTCGATCATCCGAAAACGTTTCAACGCTTAAAGGCAAGCAGCATCGTTTGCTTTCCTTAATAAAAATAATGGTATTTATTATCTTCGTTTATTGCTATTAGATAAGTAACTTAAACTTTAATTCATAACCTTCAGAAATTGTTTAGCTAAATAAAAATTATTTTCTACTGACAAGACTAAAAGAAGCAGAAGATATTCTACACATGAGATCAGGGTTTCACTAGTTGATTCTCGTAGTAGTTAGATTTAATTTCAGCATGAATATCCTCACCATTTCACTCTAATAATTTTTCTCCAACTAAAGCGTTACTTAATTAATTTCACTTAGTTTTGATAAAAGATGTTTTATATGAATAATACTTAAGGATGTTAAGAAAAACAAAAATCACTGAAATTTCAAACACATTTTTTCACACTTAAATGAGAAGTAAATTGCGTTCGACTTTTTGAATAATTCTTTCCAGTATTTATTCAACAACATTTCACTAAAAATTCACAAAATAGCATTGATAGTTTAAGTTCACTATCAATGAATGCTGATGAATGAAGACCGATTGCCCACATCTTAACCTGTCTTCAAAAAGTTAGTTAGGGCTCCTCTTCTTACGAGAATGTGTGTGTGTGTGTGTGTAGGGGGGGGGGGGGGGATCGTTAAAGGATTCATCCCGTTTTCCCTTCGTGTTAGGCTTAATGTCCTGTCAACACTAAGTAGCCTGCTTAATGTCCTGTATGTAGGACATTAAGCAGGCTAAGTAGGCTTGTAAGTAGGCTTAATGTCCTGTCAACACTAAGTAGCCTGCTTCATTGAAATCGAATTAATGTCCTGATGGAAGGGGGGGGGGGGGAGTAATCCTATCTTCATGGTGTATTATGGTTGTCAACTGTGTATATTTTTCTATCCGGTCCGCCTGTTTTATTACAGCACTTATCCATTTATTTATTTATTCATAAAACAGCTAATTCAAAGATAAACGAGACAGACTTATGGTTGATTATATCTCAATGGCTTCTTAATCCTTTAAAGGACTAACCAGCCAATCAATTCAGATGTATTGGTATAGGACGGTGGTCTCCAACCTTTCTCCACTTGCGTACCCCCTTTTAAACCCATTTCTATAAATTGCACTCCTTGTTTTTAAAATAGCTGTTTTTAAATACTGTCCCTTTTGTTCGGTGCTTATCTTAATGTATTTTGTTTACTTGACTTGTTTTTCCGCCATTACTGCTAAATTGGTATAAAAGTGCTTGTAAAAATTTCGAAAGTATTAAGTTAGCAACGGACGTGCTAATAGAAAGGATCTTATGATATTGTAAATAAAATAAAATGAAATAAAATACAAATCCTCGAACGCCCTCATTCTTTAAAAGAGAGTAGGCAGAACTCTTCTGGCCCTAACCAACTTTTATAAATTAGTCGGCAGACTATTCTTCACTCCAATCGTTGCCAGTTGTTGAACTAATAGACACCAATTATTTTGGCGACTTCAGACGAGAGTATGGCAGACAACTGCTGCCTTCTTGTTCCTCAATTCCAACGGGTAGTGTCCGAAAGAGAGTTCTACGTTTGATTTCAGCAGGTTTACATTTGGGTACTTTTTTTAAAAAGTTCCAACTCTTTATCTATAATAGTTTTTCTACCGATGAGCTATCATTGTGGACCAGAAGCGTTGCCAAAAGCTTATAAATGCAATTCGCATAAACGCATTCCTGTATAAAACATGTTGTATACTGGAATATTATCGAACTTAAAAAAAAAATACTACACAATGTTAGACTGTACAAAACATTTCGAAGAAATATATATAATAATGATAACTAAGTATAAATAATTAAATGAATATAAATAACATAGATTTGGATCTAGATACCATATTTAAGAAATATTAAAAAAATTCACCTACTCTTCGAACATCTCCAAAATGCATGAACTCCAAAACATCAAACTGGGTGAGTAACGTTCTGTCATCTGCAAATTTCAATGTCATATCTTCGAGCTTGCTGAAATTTTTCATTGCTTGCAGTACTGTTGTCGCTAATGTCCGACTACTATATGGTATACAGTCTATCCCAGGACTTGAAGACAGATTCTGAACCATTCGCAAAGCTCTGTCAAGCGCCCACACCGCATGTATAGTAGCGGGAATATCATCATTGGTAGTGAAATCAACTTCCTCCTCATCAACAAAATATTTCTTCTCGTTTTTGATGTCTTTGGTTGTAGATATATTCGGACTTCCTGCACCATCAGCAGCCTCCGTAAACAATGATAAATGGAGTCGTTCCTCTGTCCCAGTTCGAGATGGATGAGTACTTATTCTATCCCCTTTCATCACACGTTCAATGAATCTTCTAAATCCGGATATTCTGTTAGAAGGAGAGACCATTACAGCCCTTGTTTCGTGTTCTACTCTGGGAACAGGTTTGTTTATGATTTCTGAAACTAGAGGCACATCGGTTGGAGTCGCTACGATATAAGTGAATTCTTTCGACTCAGTGAGATTTGTTGTTCGCAAAAATTCTTCTGCTTCCTTTTCTTTAAGAAAGAAGACTATACCCTAATATGACAAGAAAGAAAGAAAACAAATGTATTTCTAATAAATGTAGTTTATTTCGAATTTTATGGTTTACACACACACAACGTTTCTTCCAAGGCACGCACGCACGCACGCACACACACACACACACACACACACACACACACACACACACACACACACACACACACACACACACACACACACACACACACACACACACACACACACACACACACACACACACGTTTCTTCTTACATAAGATTTCTTCATCTATAGAAGGGAAACTAATAGAGAAAAAAAAACAGTAAAAGATTAATAAGGTGACGAGCATTATTAAAAATATACAGGATTCCGATGATTTTAAATTACGTCTAGACGTGTTGTTGTTGAGCACGCTGTTCTTGTTCACATTTACGTGTTTGGCTAGCTACAGCTGGGATATGTTCCCACAATTTAGGTGTTTTGGATTGAATGCCATTTCGAGAGGTTTCCAAATTCTTCTTTCGGTTAGCTTTACCAGTAGCACTGTGGATGGATTAATGGACCAAGGGCCAGATAATCTAGAAACTCTACTCTACAAGCAAACATGAAGTTATGTTAGGCCACTTCAACCTCTAATAAGTGGGGTGATGGTCTCACAGG
Organism: Typopeltis vanoorti; assembly: GCF_054136105.1. Taxonomy (NCBI): domain Eukaryota; kingdom Metazoa; phylum Arthropoda; class Arachnida; order Uropygi; family Thelyphonidae; genus Typopeltis; species Typopeltis vanoorti. The sequence continues at coordinate 90,739,783 of NC_143551.1, read as the reverse complement.
AGGCGATGATATTCATCTACCACCCAAAGACATTAAAAAATATTGCCATGCCACTCTCCAACCAACAGGTTAACTGTAACACTAGATTACGTGTAATCTAGTCTTACAGGTATGGCACAGATATTTCTTTGGTTGGAGAGGTGGGGGGGGGGGGGCTATCCACTCGGCTAACCAGGCTGGCATATAAGTTGTATATGGTAAAAGCAGTGGTCTGTATCTTTGTATTAGAATGCATTGCTTACAAATAATAAACGACAGACAGGTGACCAGATGGTGTAATAATACTTACAAGGCCCACTAATGTCAAAATTGCATTCTCAGTTTCGTTGTTCATTAGATTTGCTAGTATATATACAGGGTGTTCGGGATAAATTTGACATATTTATAATTAATTATATTTTTCCGTAAGTTACATGTATTAACACACACTTCTCTTCATTTAAAAGTTTGGACCCTTCTTCATTCATATACAAGATGTCAGAAAGGATGGATAGCTGGAACCCACCTGAATCATGGAAGAGAATAACTTGTATCATGATGATTCGTGCCCGCCATCAAAATAAGGATATTACGACTGCTGCCCAATGCTCCCTGAATACAGTAAAAACAATCAGGCATGAACTAGAGACTTGCAATGGTGACTACGAGGATGTAGCAAGAAGAAAGATCCCTAGCAGACGATCTGATTGCGTTCGTACAGCAGAATTCCTCGCAAATCTGCAGGAACAGGTGTTGAAGAACCCTGGCATTGGAATTCGGGCTTTGTTCGTGGAGTTGCTAACTGTAGTCAAGCCCTGGATAACAAGGGTAGCCAATGGTAGGCCGTATGTATGGCAGCAGGATTCGACCCCTTGCCACACCTCTGGGAAAAGTCAAAAATGGTTGTCTGAAAATTTCTACGACTTCACCAGTCCAAATGTTTGGCCTCCAAACTCCCCAGACCTTAACCCCGTGGATTATTTTGTATGGGGCGCAGTTGAAAAAGACACCAATCGCACTTCCAGTAATACAAAAGCCCAGTTAATGGATAAAATTAAAACAGTTTTTGCGGCCCTTCCCAGGGAGACTGTAGCATCAGCTTGTTCGAGGTTCCGAAGCAGAATTGAAGCTGTGATCGATGCTAATGGTGGTTATTTTGAGTAAATCTTGTTGATAGTATTGTAATTAACTCTGCCTGTAATGTTTTTTTGTCAATTCATTAAATTTAATAGATACAAAGAAGATTTTCTTTTTCCTTACGAAACTGTCAAATTTATCCCGAACACCCTGTATATATATTAAGATTCCTCTTCTACAGATTCAAGCATTCGTTGGGCACTACTGAGAATGCAGATCCTTCAAATCCTCCTTAAATTCCTAAATCTTCAATTCAAACACTTCTCAGCAATAAAGAGCAATTACATTTAGTTCATTCATAATCTTCTTTTAGTTGAATCATTACATCCATTCAACGTTTCGGTTCTTACGTCTAGAAATGATTCATAGGTAACGTTCATGCAAAGAAGATCCATAATTCTTTTTTTTTATTCCTTTCTTTTTCAATCATTTTTATATGTTTACAAAAAATATATAAAACTGATAAGAATGGGGGGGAGGAATCCTTAGGCCATCCAAGGTACAAATGTGTTATAGGTTTACTAATAACCTTTCGTGGGTGGGCTACGGAGTTTGTTTCCCATTCTTGTAGTTTTTATATTTATATTTACATAGTCCGGAAATCCTGCTCTAGAGAGCAACAGGACATAAGAAGGGTGGTGGTGGTGGTTTCACACCGGGCGATGAAATTTATCTCCCACTTAAAGACAATCACAAATATCCATATTCACGGCGGGATTCGAACCCACGACCTGTTGGTTGGAGAGCGGATACGCTAACATTAACGTACATAACTGCTTTTGTAATTTTCCAGAAACTACAAGAGCAGTTACGTAAGTTATCACTTTAAAATTTTATGCTATGTATACTCAATAAAGTTTATTTCAGAAGGTTTTTTTTTTTTTTCCCCTGATGAATAGGGATTGACTTAGTACGATTCGGACAGTTAATAGTTATCAATTTAGCTGATTCAGGCAGCCACTTCTAGTCAAAATGATACACTAAATATAATGCAAGCACATTTTCTGTACTATGTAAAGCTTACATCAGAATAATAGCAACAATAATAATAAAATATTTGTTTCAATAATGAAATACCGCCAGTGGGCATAAACAAAAACATTCTAAAAACGGATGAAAATTCACGTAAAAAACTTTATTACCGTAGAATATTCGCTAAGTGTCATTGGCATCGTTAGTACTGAATCACTTCTCAATTAAACGATAACAGACAGTTTTACAAAAAAAGCGCCACCTGATTAACTAATGTAAGATAACTGAATAAAGTCAATAATTTCCTAAGTTATTAAAAAAAAAATTATATAAATATATACATAAACAAATTTAGGAAAGATTAACAGATTTTCAAAGTACTATCTCCCACAAAGAGGATAGCACTTCCAGAGTGTTCTAGACGAATAAAAGCAGATTCTTTTTTAAAGAAATAAGTTAGGAAATTCTTGACCTTATTTGGTTATCATACATTAACTACTCAGGTGGCGCTTTTGTAGAATTCTCTGTTATTGTTTAATTACCGTTCTGTAGTCCAGTACTGACGATGTCTATAATACTAAGGCAAAATTCTACAATAAAAAAAGCTTTTTACGTGAGTTATCCTCCTTTTTAGAATTCATTCTTTTGAATAATGAAACATTCTTGTAGATGTAAACCTGTTTCCTTTCGTCACTTTTCCTTTCCTTACTTGTTCCCATTCTTACCTTTACACTACGTCGCAAATCACCAGTTGCCATCATGATGTTATCGTCAGTCATTTGTTTTGAAGTCATCTTCACTACAGAAGTCTCCATACCATTTTTGGTAGCCTCTTCTTGGAATAAATGCACCGGAATAGTATCCTCGATTACGAACACGGCAACGTCTTGTATACCCAAGTAAGTTAGTGTCTTCAATACAGCCTACAATCAAAATATCGTTTCTTTTAAAAGAAATATCGAAAGAATGGAAATATAAAGAACAAAGGGTTACACAGAATAAAATATCTTATTACTTTCAAAACTGAAATACGACATTGAAAGCAAAATATGATCAGAAATTACGAAACTTCTATTTTAATGAGCATCATTGAAAGACTGGTGAAAGAAATTTAGTCAGTGAATGACACAAATCTCCACTTTGACAAATGGAAATCCCTATTTAAAAAAGTGGAGATTTTTAGTCAACTACTTTGAAAGTATTTTGGGAACGGTTCTAAAATGACATTGAAAATTAATAGGTCAAATATGGATACAGGGAATGCATTTTAAGTTCAGAGTTTTACTGCGTCATTATTCGACTGTTCCCTTAAAAACAGCGAGTGCTTAATGGCAGTTTCATTAATTTCATTGTATATTTCAGGCGTATAATAATGTACCAACATTCAATACAGAGAACAAAAATAAAAATATACGAACTACTTGTATGTTTTCTACTCACCCTAACTAATGATATAAAAGATGGAGCGGTGCTGAACACATTGTCTAGATAGCGAAGCTCCCGAGCATTTCGATCTGATGTTACAATAAGTGGGACGGAAAATGCTTCCAGTGTTTTCGCCGGCATTCTAAGCATTTGAAGATCTCCTTGAGCTATTACTCCTAGGAAAAATGAGAAAATCTGATTTTCGTTTGCCAAATCAGTGAGTTTTATTAATAAAATTATCGAAACAGTGAAAATCGAGATTTTGTTTCCCCTAAAGTAGGAATCCCCTTATTCTAACGTATGAATCTTTCAGATTTATGAATTTCCTGTACATGTATATTTTTCTGTTCGTGTACATATGTTGCTTTAAATTAGTCGAAGTAACTAAGTTATGAAACTAACGTATTACGTCTGTTAATTGAGTGCATTCTCTAGTTCGATTTGGCTGTTTTGTGGGATTAAAAAAAAAAAATTCCTTTCACTCATACTTTCTGTATGAGAACTGTAACTCACCCTAAAAAGCCATGTAAAAGATATTCGTATCCTAGACTGGATTCGAAGTCCTTCATCTGCAGGTCATCTGGAGTTACGATTAAATATGTCTTTGATTTCCTTCTCTGATTTACTAAACAATCGCAGTTAATCCTATGATATTTTTGATATTTCTGAACAGATTATCTAAACTGAAATAAAATGATTTTTTTCATTTTATTTCACAAACGTATTAGTTATTTAGATCTGAGCCAGAGAAATAAGCATGCATTTGGATCATCCTCGTTACTATTTTTGATATTTCTGAACAGATTATCTAAACTGAAATAAAATGATTTTTTTCATTTTATTTCACAAACGTATTAGTTATTTAGATCTGAGCCAGAGAAATAAGCATGCATTTGGATCCTCGTTACTATTTTTTATTATTTTACTCGTGGCTTACAGTTCTCTAAGCTTTAGCGTGAAATTCCTCTGCTTACACTAACTGCTATAGCTACTTCAGTCAGTGTTGGCTCCTTACGAATACCAGTAACAGCGATACATTGCAATGTTTACTTGAAAATATTCATTCACCAGAAAATAATGACTACATATTGCATCCGTCTTTTGAGATCACAGAACTCTATTAATATCAGTTCAGCATTGTCTTAATATCGGTGTGTTATCCAAAATGTTCATAACCAACCAAGGACAGATCAGAAACGGAGTTCGTTCGACAAGCCAATGTTTTTAAAAAAAGGCATCAAGGCATGGGATTGTCTGAGAGTTAAATAGGTTTGACGAAAAACATGTTAAGTAGGAGTAGTTTTGATAAAATCCTTGGACTGGTAAAGTATCTCGGTTTGAAGGAATCTATCGTAAGATAAAATAGGTCAGACAACGATTGATAATTTCTGAAGCACATTATCATTGCACTGGTGTAGTTAACCAGTCTCATACTGAGATGGTGGGTTTTTTCTTCTGGAAACTTAAGATTTTAATCCCAAAGCAGGCAAACCGGCAGACATAATAATATTGGCCTCATAACCTGAGTTGCTTCGGCCGTAAGTCCAAATAAACAAAACAAACTGGTGTGGCATATTGGAAGTAGTTGCTAACCAGTAGGCAAATACTGAACTGTAAAGCAATCTTTATGAAAAATGCATAAAAAAAAGAGAGAGATTTACTATTGTTTATTAAACAATGCTAAGCACGATATTTAATATCGATTCTAAATTATGTCCAAGTGCCCATAAATATATTAAATATTCTGTATATTAACACGATGAAAGAAATGAGGCAATGTAATAAAGTTTCTATGAATGACTCATTATTATGAAAATTGCGACTGGATGGAACGGAACAGGACTCACCAAATATAGGGCCATTTCTGTCTTCTAAACATCCTAAAGGAGCTGAAGACCTTACATGCTGCAGAAGACGAAAAACTTGTCTTTGAGAGATCTCTTCCTTTCCGCATGTGTCGTAAATATATAAGCCTATAAACAAGTGAAAGAGATACATTCATACGAGTGTTTTAATATCGGTACGTAAGTTGACATACTTAGAAAAATTAAACACGGAAACTTAAACTTACGTGAAACAAATTTATTAGTTGTAAAATTTTTGTTTATGTATCATAGGCATCCTCAGTACATTGAAAATGGAACGCGATATAAAATTACAATTAATGAATTGTAATTTTATATCGCGTTTCAAACAGCGCCAGAATCGGTAAAATTCTCAATTATTTTTTAAAAATTACAATAATATAACAACCAGGAATTTGCATAAAAATTATATAGTAATATGTCCCATAAAGGCGATAACCGAAAGCCATCAAATCTTTTTAAGTTAGGTCGGTGTAGAAAGCTCTCATAACTGTCTTTATATAAGTGCTTAAGGGATCTACTCCCATGTCAAAGATCACTTTTCTTCTCAAAAAAAAAAAAAAACTCTGTGTTTGGTTGAGATGGCATGCTCTGCTAGCCCAGACTGTTCCGGATCATGGTAAAGGATGTAAGATTTATGTTCCTCACGAGAGATAGCTGCAGATCTGCCCACCTGTCCAAAGTAAGACAAATCACAGACGCATGGGATCTGGTAGACTCCAGGACGACTTTGGGGAGAACACTTTCTTTAGGTGGAGAAAGAAATAAATCTTCCTGACAAGACAAAAGGATACTGCAGTATTAAGAGGTTTTAGACTCTAGCTAAACGTTCAGAAATCTTTTAAGAGATCGAAATCCGAGTGATATCTCTAGGAGATCTAGCGACTAGTTGCCTAAAACTGGTAAAGGTTTTCTTAATAAAAGATTCATTAAAGCCATTATTCATAAAAGAATATTTAATATAATTCAATTCTTGCTGTGGAAGGTCTTCACAGGAACAAATATTATGAGCACGATGTAACAGGGTTTTGATAGTTCCAATCTTTTAACTAGAATGATGATGATGATGATACCAGCGCCCTCGAAACAGCACAGAGATCCCTAACAACCCCAAGGGTTATATTTCTTTACCGTACATCAGCCCGCTCTCCCGGAAACTAGGAAGAATTTTGAAAAAAAATTAATATAAAAACGCGCTTTTCAACTCTTCCAAAAATAAGGTAAGTTCTAAGCCACCCAAAACAAGTTCATAACCATCTTCAGTTACAGGTGTATATAAAATACTATGTGATTGTGGGAGGCCATACTATAGCCAGACTGAGAAGTCAGTCCTCCTACGGCTAGAGGAACATCAGAGAGACATTTCATGCAACAGAATCAGAGCAAGCGCACTCTCAAGTCACGTCTTATTCTCAGTCAACAGAAACAATGAAGGCCTTCAACACGGAGTAGATTGGAACGCAACATCAAACGTTTATATTTGTCAAGATGAAGTGGAACGGCGCATAGTTGAATCTAAAGAAATTGTCTTGGACTCCTCTCACATCAACAGCAACCTCAGTTATATTATAGTCTACCTGCCTCGGATAGTTCTGCCATTAGATACTGGCGTAGGCGTGAACTTCTTACGCTCGCTCGCGTTTGCACAAAAATAGAACTACAGAACGGACTATAACAACAATTCAAACTTAAGTTCAGTTTACAAGTCTGTTATTATAATGGCACAGTGCTTTTATGTTTGTTTTTTTTTTTTTAATATGCTTTAAGTGTTACCACACCTGAAGAAGTCGTTTTGACGAAACATGTGTGCTCCATTAAATTAACCTGTTATCTATTTTCTCGGTTTCAGTCAGTCAAAAAAAAAAAAAAAAAAAAAAAAGATGAAAAAAAAAAAAATTAAAAAAAAAAAAAATATATATATATATATATACAGTGATCCCTCGTTTAATGTCCCCCCCCGATCAATAAACAAATTCGATTAGTGCGCCTATATACATCTTAAAAATAAATGTTACAAGTTTTAAAAATTTTCTATCTATACATTTTTATGGCTAACTATTTTAAAAAATCACTCACCAGAATTGAATAATTTAGATACTGATTTAAAACATTTTACAAATTTATTTTTAATGGCGTACTGCACTACTTCCATGTACGCTATGTATACTATGTTCCAAATTTTTACCGCCAAAATTTATGTCGTCTGCTAATTACATAGCATTTTTCTGATCATATCTCGTACCCCCTTTGCAATTATTTTCTTTACATTTTTTTTTTTTAAGTATTTTCCCAATCTTTCATCATGAGTAAAAGAATTAGTGAGCAAAAAAGTGAAAGTGTGAAAATGATTCGAAAAGAAGTAATCTCATTGGAAGAAAAACTTGAAATCTTTCTTTCACTACGCGTTATTCCCACTTCCTATTCAGGGTCCGCGTGTTACTTAGATGCGACTACTTGTTAGTACCACTCCCAACCGACCTGTCGCCTAGTCTGCCGCTGGGGGGGGGGGGGGGGGGGGCGTGAACATACTGTAAAAGTGTATGTTCACGGGGCCGGTTTGCCTGCTTGCGGGATGAAAAACGCCAGATGAACTGGCGAAAAAAACCCTACTACCCGCGCCCAAGACCGGCTAAGTTGGCTATGCCTGAGGAAGATCCTCAAGTTCCTCACGTCTTCGACGGGAATCGAACCTGGGACATTCCTTCCCCAGGTATATGGTTGCGAAGCGCAAAGCCACTAGGCCTAACCGCGCAGCTTGAAATAATAAAGAAAATGAACAAGGCGAGTCCAGAGCAAAGATAAGACAAGAACACAAAAATGGGTGAATCAACTATAAGAGCAATTTTAAGCAAAGCTGCTGAATATAAAGTATTATAATGATTGAATTAGAGAGACTTCTTTGTACACGAATCGAAAATTGTAACCAAAAACGGATCCTAAGAACTGACCTTATTAAATCAAAAGCATTAAGTCTCTTTGCAACCTTGAAAGAAAGGGCTATCAATAATGGAAAAGAAGAATTCCACGTTAGCACTGAGTGGTTTGAAAAATACCCTACATAATGTTCTAATCACAGGCGAAGCTGCAAATGCCGATAAGGAGGTGGCCGCAAATTATCCAGAGATTTGAAGAAAATTGTATAAGAAGGGAGTTATTGTGACCAACAAATATTTAATGTCGATGAAACTGACCTTTTTTTTGTAAGTCAATGCCTTCCAAGACTTTTCTGGCTAAACCAGAGAAATCTCAGCCTGATTATAAATCGCAAAGTTGAATGAAATTACTGCTAGCAATATGCGATCCATTTGGAAACACATTCTTCCACATTGTGCAAATGATTTTAGAGGCTTTTCAAATGAATCTAAGTTAATTAAATCTCATTCTGAGAAACTGATTGATTACGACCTGCTAAATTTAGATGCAGAGCGGGAAGATCCTAAAGAATATGAAGAAAATGTAATCACTGACAAGCCCAAAGAGATTTCACAGAAACAAATTTAAAATATTTTCATGCAACCGAAACTTTTAAGTTGCAATGCTTAGAGACTGGCCCTTGTGAAGAGAGAAGCAGGAAAATTTGCAGAAGAGGCAGTTGTATGAAAAAAAGAAACAGAATTCCCGCCAGAATTATAGATTTACATTTTGAATATGTTTTATTGTCTTTCAGCTTCATAGTTTTGCTTTAACTAGGCCCTGAGCCATACCCTAATTCTTTTATAAAAAAAATCAAGGGTAAAAAAGAAATTTGAGGAGCGAATTATACTTTTTTCCATAGGTTATTATACTCGATTAGTGCGTTTTCGATTAATGCGCCTGTTTTAATGAACGCATTAGGCACACTAATCGAGGGATTGCTGTGTGTGTATATATATATATATGTGTATGTATATATATATATATATATATATATATATATATATATATATATATATATATATATACAGGAGTGCTTAAGGGTCAGAGCTATATACCTGAAAAGAGACCCCCCCCCCCACATAGCTTTTAAAACAGGGATGCACAAACTTGTTAAGGCCAAGGGCAGCATAGTTCCACTGTTATTTATGGGAGGGCCGCCAAAAAAAACTTGAAAGTTATCTGAATTTTCTCAACATTTTTGGCTGATGCAGGACAAATTTTTTTAGCAGCTATCTCAAGGCAATCTTTAACGAAATCTCCGTCTGTAAATGGTTGGCACCTTTTTGCTATAAGGCGAGATATTTCAAAACTTATTTCTGTTGCGATTTCCGAATCTTGAATAGGTTTTGTAAACATCACTTGCTGACCAGTCAATTCTCGTTTCAAAAATGAAATCTTTTGTTTACGTAGTTCTTCGGGTAAATTTGAAAATGTAGAATGCAGACTTTCATAGTGTCTCCTTATATTGTATTCTTTTGGTATGGCTACAGCACTTTTGCAAATCAAGCACACGATATTATTAAACGACTGCACAAAACCATATTATTCGGTCCAGCTATCCTGAACCTGCAGTTTTTCATCCTGTAATTTGCGTTTCCTACTTGGCCCTGTTTTATCATTGTAGAATTTATTTTTTACCGTTTCCTAGGGGTGATAATTAATTGTAGCAACCACACCTACGAAAACAAAATACTCATATGACAAATAGACGAATTATAAAATTTGTTAACACTATTACAAACCGATTATCGTAAGTAGACAGGCAATCGTGACGTCACAGCTACTTTGCTTTGCGCAGGTGCCATTTTTAAAAATTTCCTATCGTGTAACTTGTTAAAGCTAAAATAATACATGGTGAGGTGGGCCGCCAGCAAATCAACGGAGGGCCGCATGGGGCCCGCGGTCTGTGACGTCACAGCTACTTTGCTTTGCGCAGGTGCCATTTTTAAAAATTTCCAATCGTGTAACTTGTTAAAGCTAAAATAATACATGGTGAGGTGGGCCGCCAGCAAATCAACGGAGGGCCGCATGGGACCCGCGGTCTGTGCATCCCTACTTTAAAGGAATGAAGAGAACCGATCAGAGCTTATGACCTAATGTCTAATCCTCAACTTCTCGTGGTGCACCATGTTAGGTATCTACCTGGATACTGAATGAACAACGATGGGCTGGCATTTAGGATTTAGCCGACCAAATTGTATTCTTATTGGCTTAAATCAAAATAAAAAATGATGGGAACATGACAGAATTTCATGCCGGCTGGGGTATCGCCTGGTTACTCAAGATTCCCCCGTTGTTTTCGAAACCCACGGCAAACAGCGAAAAGTCAGCTACTGGAACAAATCCTAAAACACATTGCACCTCAACATCACCAAAGTTCAAGATCGGTACTATCAACGTAAAAAGCCTGGATGGCAAAGAAATAGAGCTAGCTGAGGAATTGGATAAGTATCAGATCGACATAATGGGGGTGACTGAACCAAAAAAGTCAAAAATTGGTGAGATATTTCTGAGCAATAAATACAAAATGTTATATTCAGGCAATGACAATCAATAAAAAGAAGGAGTAGTTATAGAATTCAACACTAAATAAGAGGCTAATTTTCTTGAATGGCAGGCAGTCTCAAGTAGAGTGATATGGGCAAATATGAGAATGGGGAACTGGAAATCGACACTTATTCGTGCCTATAGTCCCACAGAAGGTTCTACTAAGGTAGAAGGGAGGAATGTTTTGAGGCTTTAGAGAAAGCAACTGACACAATGAAAAAGGAAACGTTGGTCCTTGTTGGGGATCTAAATAGCAGAGTAGGAAATGATTGTCAGGCATACAAAAATATATTAGAAAAATTTGGAGAAAAGAGCAAAGCTAATAATAATGGCAAATATCTGTTGGATTTCTGCTCAGGACATGCACTGGTTATTACTAACACAATGTTCCAACATAAATGTGTACACAAATCCACATGGAGAGAAGAGGCAAGGAATAAGAAAAGTCTCATTGACTATGTTATTGTTGATAGTGATATTTTCTTCCTGGTGCAGGACATCAGAGTGTACATAGGATTTGACATTGGAAGTGATTACCATTTAATCTTGAGCAGATAAAATTGAATTTCAATTGAAAAGAACAACATGCAAGAAAGTTTTAAAGCGAATAAAAGTTGAGCAGCTCTCAGATGTAAACTGTACACTAAAATACAAAAACATTATTGAAGAAACAATAAAAGAGTTTCAGAACAGGAACCAAACCTTGGAGATTCAGTAGCAAGCTCTGAAGAAAACACTGATTTATTCAGCCAGAGAGGGGCATGGTGAAGTTGTCTGTAAGGATAGAAAAATCAGAACTCCATGGTGGATACAGGAAGTAAAAGAGGCAGTGAAAGAAAAGAAGAAAGCATATCAAACGTTCCTGGCAAATAAGTCAGCTAGTGCTCTTAGAGAATACAGAGACAAATGTAAGGGAAGCTAAACACTGTGTAAAACTAGCTAAACAAAAGTCATGGGAGGACTTTGGTAAGAACATAGAAAATAAATATCAAGAAGGTGGCAAGATATTCTGAAAGTTGTTGAAGAAGTTCACAAATGGAGGAAAGAATGTTGTAAAAGGAATTAGGGATGATAAAGGTGACATGAAAATAGGAGAAAAAGATTTACTTGAAGTACGAAGTAATTACTTTGAAAAATTGCTAAACAAAACAAGCAGTGTTGACAGCACAGTTGTAAAAAACGCTGACCAGTCATGCAGTAAGGAATACATATCCATACTTGAAGTAGAAAAAAGCCATCAAAAGCCTAAAATGTGGAAAGGCAGCAGGAATAGATGACCAGAAATACTCACGTGTGGTGGTATTAAATTCTTATAGTGATTGCACTGCATAGTTCAGAATGCCTGGACAGAGGGACGCATTCCAGATGATTGGAGAAGAGTTTTCATAGTACCCATATATAAAAAGGGAAATTAAACTGAATGTGAGAATTACAGAGGCATTTAATTACTGAGTGTTCCTGGTAAGATTTATGTAAGTATATTTGAAAAACGGTTGAGAAGGATTGTGGAAGAAAAGCTTGGTGAAGAACAAGCTGGATTCAGGCCAAATAGAAGCTGTCAGGATCAGATTTTCACTTTACGACAGATAGTTGAGAAACCGTGGGAATATAACAAAGATCTGTTTAAGTTTTGTTGATCTGGAAAAGGCATATGACAAGGCTATTAAAAACGCTACATTTATATGGTGTTAATGAGACATTATATCAAGCAATACTTAGTCTTTATTTGAGTTGTAAGTCAGCAGTTATAATTGAAGGAAGTACAGGAAGATGATGTAATGTTAAATCTGGTGCCAGATAAGGATGTACATTATCCCCTCTCTTATTTCTTAACTATATCGATCACATTATGAATGAAAGTGGTATTAAACCTGATATCAGAATTGTAGGGTGTTAATCTCAGCTCTTTGCTTTATGCGGATAATGTTATACTTCTAAATAAATCGGCTACAAGTCTGCAAGATTCACTGAATAAAGTGAATAACTGTTGTAATAGATATGGTATGAAGGTCAGCGTTAAAAAGAGAAAGACAATGAAAACAGGCAGAAACATTGAAAATATCAACTGCATTGTGAATGGAGAACCTATAATAGAACAAGTAAAACATTTCAGCTATTTAGGCACGATTTTTAGTGAAGATGGAGAAAGATTAGGGGCATGAAGAGATGGCATCAATGGCAATATCATATTTAAAAAGAAGGATATTAGGAAAGAACTTGACATTGTCATCATCCAGGAATGCGTTAGCAGAGAACACTTGTTTTGCTTTCTCAGGTAATTCTGTTTAAATTATGTGATCATTTAAACAGAATAGGCGAGGAAAAATTAGCAAAATAAGTGTTCTCTGCCAGGTTGACAGGAAAAAGCCCCAGAGGAAGACCAAGATATAGGAAGACCAAGATATATATATATATATATATATATATATATATATATATATATATATATATATATATACCTTGAGGGTATATATATCAGGAATTTGATGACGACGACGATGATGATGATGATATACATACATTTTGAATCGCTACACGTCTGTTTTTTTTAAGCAATCATTATATAGATTAGTGGAATCTATAGATGCATATTTTTATATTTTTATAAAATTTGTAAATTTTTTTCATGCGTGTTATAATCAAATTAATTATTCAGTTATTTCTGCAAGTTTCCAACTATAAGTATAAAAATGCTTTTTTATTCATTATATTATAATTCTCTATTTTATTCTATTAGAATATTTTTCTGTGCGACACTAGAAGTTATTTGTCGAAGGGAATCAAACATTTAGACATAGATCTGGACATATTTTATTCGGAATTAATAGAAAAATTGTTCCGATACCTGGGGTATATTGCGATTTGACTAGAGAATTTTCACTGATTTATTGTTTATAAATATTAATTTACTGTATTTAATCTTAACTGTTGTAATTACTTTGTAAAATCGAATGGCGATCCCTATTCTGAAATATTTTATGCCTTCAAATGGCTCAGATATATATCCTGCCATTGCAAATATTTAATATAAATACTTCCCAAGTCTTTTTGTTTTTCTTTGCGCTTCGGAGAAATATCACCTAAAGAAATAAGAACGATAAGAAAAAGTTCCTTCTAAATATAAAATTATTTACATTTAAATGAGTGTCACATATAACAAAAAAGCAGCTGACCTGAAAATAATGGTGTGGTCGTCTTTTTATAATAAATATGAGATGAATTAATTACCACGAATTATTTTTAAGAATCCAAAAATAGATGGCGTGTTTTTTTTTTCTTTTCCCCTTATGCGTGATTTTACTTTCATCTAATGCTGTACTGCACGTTAAGTAGTTTTATGAAATGAACAGCACACAAATGTAATGATAAATACTGCATATCCAAAATTAAAACAGCAACTGGGGCATTTAATAAATCTTCAGAGGGAAAAAGAACTGTATAACTGTGATACTTATCAGAGTTGCAATAACATCTGCCGCTTACCCAAAATTAAATCATGGGTATCCTTTCGAGAATTAGCTTGGTTCACTGCCCACACTGCTGCCATGGCTTTCTGCAATGCTCGCTGACGTAGAGCACCACAGCTAGATTTGTTTCCGTTAGGTGCATGAATATCGGTTAGAAGAGCGATGTTCATTTGTCCAGAATAAATAATAGGTCTTGGATCATGCTGAGTTTCTTGATCTGAAGTCCCGAAGATGGAAGTTATTCCTAAAAGCAAAATCCACAATGAAAGCAGAAATTTCTTTCTTTCCAGCATTCCTTAAAAGAAAATAAAAGGAAACGCTATTTTATTACACTTATTTATTGTGATTAATGTTGGCACAGATTAGACATTGATATCACTTAAGGAACCGTCATTAAATTATATTTAAACTTGTTACGAGTGTGTGCACTACCTTCGAGTCCGAGATACCATATCCAACAAAAATATTATTTTAATTAAATTAATATTCTTGAATAAATATCTTTGCAAGTGATATACACTGTATGATGTGTCATGCACATCATACAGTGTATATTACTACTCTAATAACTAAATACTGTACTACTCTATTAACTGCGACTGAAGTTGTTATTTGGACGTCAGTTAGCGTCTTCCCCCCCCTTTCAGAGCACCCAGTGTAGTTTAAAAAACACGGTCTCTTAAGCGAAAGAATTCAAACCTTTGTATTAACAAATAGTTTCATTTTATTTTTAACAACTGAGTATACTGTATATACTCAGTTGATTTAAGATGTTTAACACGTTGTTAAACATCTTATTAATATGATATGTCTTGTAATATGATACTTTATAAGGGGAAACATGGTTTTGTGAAGGGTAGGTCTTGCCTAAGTAATTTGCTTACGTTCTATAATAAAGTAACAGTGGAGTTGGATAAAGGAAATCCTTACTCAGTGATACTGCTTGACTTTGCAAAGGCTTTTGACAGGATTCCACATGGAACTCTGTTACATAAATTAGAGCAAATGGGTTTGGATCCGAAGATGGTGATTTGGATTAAAGGATGGCTGGCGGACAGATATCAAAGAGTGGTTTACGGAGGAGCTGAGTCCAGGAAAAGGCAAGTGACTAGTGGTGTACCTCAGGGCTCAGTTCTTGGTCCTCTATTGTTTAATTTGTACATCAATGATATTGGAAATACCTTGAATGGAAATATCCACTTGTTTGCTGATGATGCAAAATTGGGAAGAGCGATAATCAATTCAAATGATGTGGATATTTTACAGGATGACTTAAATAGGCTGACGCTATGGAGTGAGGTAAATGGCTGTCAGTTCAACGTGGCTAAGTGTAAGGTGATGCACTTCGGGAGGATGACATCGCATGCTGTTTACTTTATTAACGGAACTGAACTGGGGGGGTGGGGGGGGGGGGGGGTGGGGGGGGGGGGGGGTGGGGGGGGGGGGGGGTGGGGGGGGGGGGGGGTGGGGGGGGGGGGGGGTGGGGGGGGGGGGGGGTGGGGGGGGGGGGGGGTGGGGGGGGGGGGGGGTGGGGGGGGGGGGGGGTGGGGGGGGGGGGGGGTGGGGGGGGGGGGGGGTGGGGGGGGGGGGGGGTGGGGGGGGGGGGGGGTGGGGGGGGGGGGGGGTGGGGGGGGGGGGGGGTGGGGGGGGGGGGGGGTGGGGGGGGGGGGGGGTGGGGGGGGGGGGGGGTGGGGGGGGGGGGGGGTGGGGGGGGGGGGGGGTGGGGGGGGGGGGGGGTGGGGGGGGGGGGGGGTGGGGGGGGGGGGGGGTGGGGGGGGGGGGGGGTGGGGGGGGGGGGGGGTGGGGGGGGGGGGGGGTGGGGGGGGGGGGGGGTGGGGGGGGGGGGGGGTGGGGGGGGGGGGGGGTGGGGGGGGGGGGGGGTGGGGGGGGGGGGTTAAGTTGAAAGAACCACTCCGTGGAAAATGCTTCACAACCATTAACGAAGTTTCTGCTGAAGAGGCGCGACTTATCGAAAATATTTACCAAAAAGGTTTGCTAACAGAGACATGATATATCCAAACATTGAAACAGCGGTGATAAAGCGCATGGAAATGATATTAAACGTCCTGTGAGTCTATTATTATTATTTTTTTTTAATTAGTTAGTACTGTGTGCAGTATTTTTTAAATAACCATCGTGTGTGAGATTGGTGGTTTTAGAAGAGAAGTGTAGTATTCAATCGTCATTACAAAAAATATTTTAGATATTTAATATATAATATTCAAATAAATGCTGTAAGAACAAAATAAGCTTACCTTTATCTAATTACAAGAACCTTTTCATTGGCACTGTGTTTTCGATTTGCTTCTTAGCGAGCGAGTTCCAATAATAAACTAACGTACGACATTTTCCCCCCCTTGGAGTTTAATTATTTCGATCCCTGTTCTTCAAGTTTCACTCAGAATGTCAATGTTTTTGAACCAGAATTCTGTGAAGCTAGTATGGTGTAGCATGCGGTGACATGCATGGTGGAGCATAACATCAGGTAGCTAGTTTTTAGGGGAAATGAAAATTTAATTATTTGACCATAACTTGTGCGGTTGAATACACAAAAGATGTGACAGATTATTCAAATTTCATTCTTAAGAAGGTTCCTTTTGCTTACGTCAGTCCAAATCCGTCATTTATTTTAGCGGTGAGATATATGAACTTTTTAAATTTTCGCATTGATAGCATTAAAGTTCAATTTAATCGGGCAAACTTTAAAAAAAAAAATCAGCTAACGCCTTTTTATTCCCGTATACGAGCAGTAGGCGAGGCCAACTTTTATTTTAAAAAATACACAAAAAACGGGAAGCATAATAATTAAATTAGTTATTCTTGTGAATAAATGACTACGAATTAATTTCATCCGTTATTTCGAAAATTGGTAAGATGATTGTCGGTAATTATTTTATTTATTTTTCAATAGATAAAATTTATAATGAAAGGTATATAATAGTGGACCAACACATTAAGGTTGCAGACTCCCAAGTAGGATAGCACATACTTAAAAAAATTATTTCTTCTTCGTCATCATCATCAATTTATTATTACACAGGCACAGTGACAGATCAAGATAATTTCGCGTCCCGGACAGACTCTGTGTGATGCCCCTAAGTCTTTTTTTTTTTAAAATACTTTGTAATTGTAAGTATAAGTATATTTTTCAAATTATTAATAATTTCATAACTTCATTATTTCTACTTATCATTTTTATTCATTCAGATAGACTACATAAAAAAGAAAAAAATAAAAATTATTACGAACAAAAATTATTGATTTTACACTGCAATTTTAATTTAATCATTTGTAATTCAGATTTTTTTTTTTTCTTGATTTTAAATCTGCGAAAGCTTTTATTTTTTCACTAGTCTATTTTCTGAGCAACAGCATTTTGAATAGATAACAAGGCTAAAAAATTTAATCTCTCACTCTCCATTGTCGATCGCAAATATTCTTTAATAAGTTTTAATTTTCTAAAACTTCTTTCAGCTACCGCTATAGGAATTGTCAGCAAAATTCTCAATGCGACCCACGTATTTGAAACTATTCTGGAAATTGCTTGCTTTCAAAAATTGTAAAGTTTCTCACGAGGAATTGATGTTCTCCGGAAGTAAATTGTCATTTTTGAATTTGAAATTTGCGAATCATTGTTCTCATTATTTTTGGAAGGAGCCCTGGCTCCTTAGTTTTTGACTCCGCGGGCGAGTTCCTGGTCAGCCCACCACTTAATCCGGCACTGCACAGGCACTTTTATTATAAGTAATAAAAAGAGTATAAAACTAAATATAAGTATAAACATGAGTATAAAAATAAGTGATGTCACTAGTAGACAATAATTTAATATTATAACATGTATGATATGCAGCTTTTTTAGCTTTTAAAATAATTGAAATAAAATAAATCCTCTAACGACTTATTTTCAAAGGGAGGAGATACTGTAGAACTCTTTATTCCTAGTCGACGAAGCAAGGAGTAAAACTAACCCAATTAATGTCTTTCTTCAGATGGTCTAACGCTATAGAAGCAAATGCTATTTCCACGGGTCTACATGGGCACCTTTTTTTTATTATTGGCATTGTATTACCAATTTAACAATATTCTATTTGGTTTTTTTTTTTTTATACTAGGTAAAAATTAGCAAGATACTTTGAAAATGTGCTGTAATTCGTAGTTTGCTAGCAAGACAAAATTTGCTATGATGGTGTGTAACAGAATAACAATAAAATGATGAGACAACAATGTCAGACAGGTGAGAGAGACATTACATTTCGGTGTATAAAAATTACCAAAAAAAGATCACATTGCATAAGTCTACAGAATATGTTCGAAAATATGATCAACACTCTAATGGCTAAAGAGACTTGTCATCGGTGGGCTCTGCTCGATATAGTGCATATAAGATTCTGTGAAACAAATCACATTCTCCCACCACAGCAGATTCTAAGTTCCAAAGTTAACTCACTTGCCAGCTGGGTTGGCCAAGTGGTTAGCGTATTTTCTCTCTCTTCAACCAGCAAGTTGCGGGTTCGAATTCCGCCGTAGACATGGATGTTTGTGATTGTCTTTAGCTTGGAGATGAATTTCACCATCCGGTGTGAGCACGCCCTACTTATTGGAAGCCTAAAGTGGCTTGAAAAATGTTCCATGTTTGGTCTCAAAAGTAGGGTTTCCAGATTATGTAAGAATAAATAAAAATACAAAAATTAATTTTAAAATAAAATAGCCACTCACGGTTCTATAAGCTTAACCTTTCATGAATGGGAATCGCATAAAACAAAAAAGTGACCAATGCAGTGGTTGTCAGCGGGAAATGCGACGCCCAATGGTGTCCCACACATGTTCGATCGGATTTAAATCTGGTAAACTGCTGACTGGGGCAGTCATTAGATATCCTGTTTCAAGATATTCTTCCACCACTCGAGCTCTATGGGCAGTGGCACTGTCATGTATGAAAAGAAAGCCCGGGCCAACCCCCCCCCCCCTATAAAGTTGCAGATAGGGTTCAAGGATCTGTTCTTGGTTCCCCTGTGCAGTTACAGTATCCCTATCAAAAACACGAAGATAGGTGTGATGGTCACTGATCATTATTTCACCCACACGAGAATACTGCCTCCATCGTTTGTCCCTTTCTCTGATGTTGGAAGGATGGTCGCATTACGTATTCTCCGTCGAGCATTCGTTTGTAAGTTAAAATGTGACTCAGAGAAGAGAATAAAACAGAACTGTATCCCCATTTGTCAGGGTTCTAAGTCACATGATCATGGCACCAGTTTCTACCGGCTATGTGGTGGTTAAGGGGGGGGGGGATACTGAGCCTTCTTCAGAGTCCTGTTGAAAATGTTTTCGCCTCTGGCCAGAGGAACCTCCAGAGGCAGTTGGAGACAGGACACCATCTCGTCTCGCTATTAGAGCCATTTTTCAGTTTGACGCTGCTCTCTCTGTGAACTTGGCCAGCTCTTCTTTTAATAGCTTTTGTCCATAAACTGCGTTCATAGTGCCGAGAGACAATTCTGGCATTACATTACACCAACATGCCATCTTTGCCCATGGCAGCCATCCAATAGTCTGTCATCTCAAATAATCATGTAACCATAACTTGATCCTGATGGTACTGGAGACGTAGTAACCCACTGAGCAAGCCAAAAAAACATAATGAAGTGTAGTGGTAATCACTGTAAGGCATGAATTTGCATTGTGTGCAGACCTGTCGAGTATGAGATCACTTTCTATTGGGTAATCGGAATATTCAAATATTCGTCTTCAACGACACTGTTAAAAATAAAATATTAATGAAAAACATTTTATGTTAATTTACTAACTTGTTAATTTTCAAGCAGCAAGTTTGAGGGTTATTTGGTGTGAAGTGGAATCTAACAAGATCAAAAACATGGTAGGGTGTTGCTCTAGACCTATTGGATCAGCTGAAATGCATCACCATATTAATCTAATCACTGAAATGCATCACCATATAATCTAATGATTAAATCATTTAGAAAATGAGAATAGGAACATTGATTGGATAGCGATGAAATCGTGAAAAGAATAAAGGCAATTTATTGAGCTGTTGTGTGACAAGCTGCATATGACAGAACGAACTCGAATTCAAAGAATATCAGACCTGATTATAGTGTCAGAGGGGATTTTAGTAAAGGAGGTGACTATTTTGTCTCCAGTTGGTGATAGTGAGCATGCTTGTACAACTGCCGTGAGAGTAGCTAAGTGTAAGGATGTTCCATGCTAAACTTCGAGGCAAGAAATTACAACCAACTACGAAGAATATTAGATTCGATCCTATGGTATCGATTGCTAGACAGGAAGGATATCGGCAGTTATGAGAAGTATTTTAAAAATACATCGACGCTATTGGAATGTGTCCTCGGAGTTCGAAGAATACACAAGATGGGAGTGAAATAGATGTCCAATAGTATTAAGCAAGAAATTCTTAAGACAAGGATGTCTCTGCAAGCTAAAGAAGACCCAAAAGAATTCTGTCGTTATGTTGCAATAAATGAAAGAATGAGAAACGTTAACTCTTGTCATTGTGGATGGGAAGATGAAGATTGTTCAATTGATGAGTCCCATTTTGCTAAAAGCTATCAACCTAGAACATGAACATTGGGTTCGCTGCTATATCCTGGAAGAAGAAACTTGGATATATGAGGTTTCACAAACCTTCTCCTACAAATGTAACTTTTTCATAATGAATAAGAAATCAGCAATAAGAACTGTTAAGATCAGCATGGATGCTAAGTGTTCAGCTGAACTGGCAATTTCTTTGACCAGGCTATATAATTTCAGTCTCAGAAGGGAAAATTATACATGAGTGAAAAGACTGATGGATCCAACTATTAACCTCTCAGTACCTCTGGAATAGTGGTGAAAATTTTGGAAAAGTTAGTAAGAGCTGGTGTATATATACATTGCTTGGAAAGAAGTCAACAGACACTTCCACGGACAAGGTGCATCATGTGATGTAACAAGTCATGTTTATAGCCTTTATAAATTGGAGGAATACGATGCTCCCAATTAGTACAAACCGTATCCAGATGAAATGACTGTGTGAAGGGAACTGACAGTTTGAAAGAGGTGTTATGATAGGATGCCATGTTGCAGGCCCATTTGTTCAGCAAATCATTGACAAATTGGGACATCCCAGGTCAACAGTCAGTGATACCATACTGAGATGGAAGTGCAGGGAGTCAACTGCAAGTGCTACCAATGGGACAACTCCACACTCACAAACGTGACTGCAGAGTGCTACGTAGGATAATATGTAAAATCAGTCATTCATCGGTCAAAACGTTGAACGAGTAGTTCTGAGCATCAACTGGAACTCGAATCTGCATAAAAACATTCAAAACCGAAGCTCGTGGCATGTGTTTCCATGGTAAGATAGCAATATGCAAGCTCCACATTACCCAAACCAACATGCAGCATCATCTTCAATGGGGCAAAGAGCATGTACAGTGGGACGTGGAAACTTGGAAAGCTGTGTTATAGAGTGCCAAATCATGCTGCACTCTCAACTGAGCAGATTAATTGGTGTGGCAGATGCCTGGTGAACATCTCTTACTAGAGTATGTAACCCCAACTATGAAATTAGAGAAGTGGCAGTGAGATGGTATGGTCCCGTTTTTCCTGGTTTGGCCTCAGACCTCTATTTGTGGTGCCATGAACTCTGCAAGGTATCTGAACATTCTGGACAATGCAATGCTTCCTACAGAACTGATCATGTATCTTTCAGCAAGACAATGCATCGTTTCATAAGGCTGCTGCTATAACTGTGTCGTTTGTGGATAAATGTCATCTCACTTGACTGGCCTCCATGGTGACCTGATCACATAATCTGTGGGATGAAATGGAGTGTCAGGTTAGGTCAAGGGATATCTGTTCTATAATAGTCAAGTACCTTTGTAAAAACTCGATTGTAACATAAATATTCTAAAGCACATTACATCGATTTTTACAGAGATCAAATCCCATGATAATGTTATAGATATTTCTGTAAATAACTCTTTAGAAATTAACTGCATATACTCCTTTAATAAGAATATTTTAGTGTTAAAAACAATGGTAATGTTTTGCCGCTGGAGCTGTATGTATTAGATCTACATGGAGGCATAAGAAAGGTTGTTCATGAAATTTTGTATGTATATGAAAGGCTTACAAGCTCTGCACGTAAACACCACTGAAGTCAGTCAGAAAAGTTCAAACAACTTTCCGATGGCTGGTAACTTACAATCAAAAGAAAGCAGGCTGAACTTAAAAGTCATGTCGAGTTCTTTGGGGTTACAAACTTCGTGCGAGGTCTCAGAGAAGGCATAATAAAAAGGGACAGAGCCAAGCATAGGGGAACTTCCCGGTTCCAGTCGCCGTCAGAGAAGCGGGCCTCCAGCAGTTGCAGAGAGAGCTTCTAGGCCACAAACAGGTCTTCAAATTGCTGAAAGGAGAAGTTCCAATCACTGGAGAAAAGTTTCCAGTCCAGAGAGAGGGATCCTGGTGAGAGTTTGAGTTAGTGGAAGTGGCAATTTGAGCTATTTCTAGACGGCAGACAAAAGCGGCAGTTCTCCAGGCATTTTCGGCAAGCGCAAGCAGAGGAGAAAAGGCGAGGCAAATTATCCTAAGCATCTTCGTGCAGAAGTTTTTCTTTTCGCCGTGGGAAAGCAATCTTTTGCCAGAACTAAACGAGTCCACAGCCCGCTATGTTCCCGATGAGACACTGCTGATGCCAGATTTCCTGAGGAAGCTCGAGATCCGAGTTGAAAGAATTGCTAAAGAACTTTTAGTGCAAGACCTTTGACTGAATGTGCGATACAGAGCTTTTGTAAGTTATATACCTTTGTACAATTCCTCTTATATGTTTTAGTTGGACAATTAAGATTTAGATTAACAGTAACAAGAAGTGTCATTAAGAAAATCTGTTGGCATATTTGAAGTTGATATAAAGTTTGTCTAATGTTTTAATTCATGTATATTTCATAGACCATGACTGTTTGTGTCAAGTTTTATTGAAGGAATTTGTGTTTTAGAGAGAGAGAGAGAAATCTGCCAGTCATATTATTGAGTTTTATGCTAATTAAATGATATTAGTAGTGCAGTCTAAATTAAATAAATTTTCTAGTATCTTAGGCATAGGACTCGTAGTGCAAAGGGTAGATGAACATAGTATGCAGTAGAGTAAATGAGAAAGGATAAGAGAGAAAAAGTGCATTAGAGTAAAGCTATAAAGAATTAGGAATAATTCTTTATAGAATTAGAGAGAGTAAAGACAAAAGTAGATATACCTTGTTACGTACCTATAGGAAAAAGATCCAAAATTCCCATTGATTGCTATCACATGCTTCTGAAAGCATGCCCTGTAAGATTGCTGCAGTCACTGTGGTGAGGAGGTCCTACATCTTATTAAGGTAGGCAATGGCTTTGTTCCTCACACTACAGTGTTCATTGACTCCCAAGCAGTGATTCAATATCAATATATATAAACACACACACAGAGAGAAATGGGTATTTCTGTATGTAGAATCAATGAACATATATGTTCACTAAGGGAAGATCACATTTTATGACAGTTGAGTTAGACAAGGGGAATGGATATATATACCATGATACTTTTAGACTTTAGCTTTTCACAGGATTCACCATGGATGGCTCCCCAAAACAACTGGCTATCAATGGCAGTACTAAATTAGAGAAGTAGCAGTGAGATGGTATGGTCCTATTTTGGCCTCAGACTTCTATTTGTGGTGCCATGAACACTGAACTCCGCAAGGTATCTGAATATTCTGGACAATGCAATGCTTCCTATGGAAAATCAAACTTTTACTGTGAATCCTGAGACCTGTGAGGATGGCCTGTCGTTCCTTTCTGGCTCTACATCTACTCTTCATTCCATGGATATAGAAATATAGGTAGTCAGAAAAGAAGTGAAAGACATGAGGACTCAGATGATAGTGAATGGAGAGATTAGGGTGGTTCAGATTATATATATATATATAAAATATGTGAAAGAAGAGAAACGAAGGGAAAGATTTGGCAGGAGAAGTACAAGAGAGGAAATAAGGACCCAAGAAAATGTGAGAATATGTGATATGGGAGCAATATGCAAGGAAGGATGCTAGTGTAGTGAAAATAAAAGCATAAATGAAATGAGAGAGAGAGATAATACGCTTACATGGAATCTTTCTTAGGATAAAGCATGAACTTGAGAGACTGAATAAACATTTGGCGAGTGGTACTACTGAGAACAGAAAGAAGAGGTATGAAGGAAGAGAAACTGATGCTTGTGTAAAAAGGAAAAACAGTAGGGGATAATTTTACATGGAGATTCTGTGATGAGTGAAAAAAAATCATGCTTCCAGGTGTAAAGATTAATGATATTAGTAAGGCCATTGGGATTCAGAGGTAAAGAGTTAACTGTTTTGGGCAGGCACAAATGATCTGAAAGGTGAAAAGTATGCTATGAGGGAAGGCATGAAAGTGTTAATAACAGTGTCAAAAGAGAACAGTGTAGAGATAGTGAGTCTGTTGCTGTATGACAGTGTTATGTGGAGTAAGTTTGATAATCGAAAAGAAACACAAGTCAAACAGTTTGCACTTGAATGGATTTGGTGTTAGCAGGTTTAAAAAAAAAAGTATTACTGACTGGAATTGCATTGGAAGTGCAGAATCAGGGAAACCAGAGTTAAGGGGGAAGGAAGTATATCCAACCAAAGAGCATATTTCTTATTGGCAAGGTGATTCACACACACATACTATAGTAAGTTATATAACAAACCTCGATCTTTGGTTATTATGACAGATGAAACTATATTTGCAAACATGTCACACTATGCACATTCTAAAGGAAGTGTGCTTTGCATAATGGAATACTAAAGCAACTGATGCAGTCAACATCTTCTATATATGAATATGCTAGTCATGAAGATACTTTACATGCAAACTTTGGTTGCTTATACGTGGATAAAAGATCAAACAAGAATATAATTTCTTGTCACATTTTATATCCAACTAAAAAAACTTTCTAAGACTATCTCTGATCCAAAATATTTTAATCCTGAATCTGGTTTCCACTGAAGTGGCCTTTATCAGAACTCTTCAGTGGTTACTTGTCCTAGAAGATAAACATTTCTAATCAGCCTTTTTGCATGTCATTAATTGAAACCACTAGTGAGTATCTTTGTATGATCATGAGTTATTTAAAATGATTCTTTGGGTCACTCATTGGTCAGTGATCTGAAGAATTTCCTAGTGTTTATATTTGCCATTATTTGCTCTCCTCCCATTCTCTTTTCCAGATTTTCCCAAAACATTCCAGAATGTCCAGATTTACCTTTATTTCAGCTGTCATCTATAATAACATGAAAATTACTTTTTGTCAAACAGTGCCTTCTATTGGACCAGGAAAATGAACCTTATCCAATTCCCATTTTGAAATCTGCTAAAGCTAAGTGTTGAATAATATTTTAGTTTCTTCTTTTCTCTAGTGCTAGAATAAATCTTATATTTAAAAATTCTCACCTGATTGTCTTCTTAGTCTAGCACGAATCATGCCAATATAGTACTTCCGTACTATAGTGGCCCAATGAATTATGCAAAATTCTACCATGGAAAAAAATGCACTTGCCTAAGATCATTTTCCCTTCTCATTTTTAATGATATTTCCCATTAAGTTGATAGGCGTTCCATTTTAAAGTAATTAGTGGTACTGTATCATTGTTGATGAACAATTCCTTCATGTGAAAACCATTCCAAGAGAGAAGTCAATACATAAGAATAAGAGGAGCAGCAAAAACAACACTATTTTTTTGGAAAATATAATTTGTTACACTAACTTGTTACTAGAATGGTCCTTTACAACTGCACATATTCTTTTGTGTTTTCTTAAAGTAAAAAAATGTTTAGAAAACTACTTTTTTATTAAATAAAAATTTCATTTTGTCTAATCTACAGCTAATTCCACAGTATTTCTGGGGCAAGTAGCTGCAGAGTATTTCTCTAATTTCACTCTTAGCTCTGTTTTCATTGGTGTTTCATATCTCTTTTTAATTCTGCTGAGATTATTCCAGTAGCTGACTTTCATTGTTTCTCCTGATTTCCTGAAGCAAACAGTGAGAAACTTTTACATCTTGAGGCTATTGCAGCTGACATATGATTATGTTTACATCAAAAATGTATATAATTAGGTTCAGTCAATATATAGTGCAATTTGCTTGGTACTGTATCATTGCTGATACAGTACCAAGCATATCCTCATTTGTTCAGCATCCATGTGGATGCCTTATAAGAGAACACATCGCAGGGAAGTAAGGATTGAACACTGGGTCACAAATCCCAATCAGCTTTTCTGCATTCTAGGACATATGAAGATTTCCTCCTAGTTTAGGCCAGCCTGGTTATAGCATCTTTATTCTCTAATCAAAAGGTTATGTGTTTCAATCTGCTAATGGTCAGATGTTTAGGAATGTCTTTAGGTGGGAAATAAAAATTCATGACCTGGCATGAGGCTACCTACTACCCTCACTTACTGGAGGTCTGAAGTTGCTTGATAGATTTCCATGTTTGGTCTACGCAGCAGGATTTCCACATTATGAAAAATATATTGTATAAAAATAAAGGAAAAAACCTTAACTCATCCACAGCACTAATATACTATAAATTTATGACCTTATGTCAGGGGGAAGTAACATAAAAAAAGAAATAGTTTTCTACCCTTAAGCAACTCCTCTAAATTTTATTCCTATTTAATTGAATGATAACCAGAGTATTTTCCATAAAGTTGTTTCTCTCTCTTTTCCATGTTAATCAGTTTACTGGAATAATCATTTTTTAGATAAAACAACTTGACTTTTGTTTCTTAATGTGAATTTTCATTTGTTAATATAAGGATTTCTTATACAAGAAAAGTATTGAGACCCTCACATTATTTTTACATAATAAAATTAGAATTTTATTCAACTACACCATACACTTTCACACAGTGAAATTAACACTTTGCATTATGTTGCTAACACTTGTCATGCTTGTAATTTTGCTTTAGCTGAATATGCCAGATACCACAGTATAATTGATGTCAGAACAGCTATAAATTCACTCTGTACCCATGGACCCATATATGTACCCTAAAACAATAAACAAAATAATGTTAAAAACACTATTCTACAAATGCCTCATAAATTAGCAAATATTACAGTGAATTATGCTTTGAAAGAATATTATTATTTTTTTTTTATCAAGGTCATGGTCAGCAAAAAAAAAAGTTATAATTTACAATATAAAATTGTTATAATCTTAAAGACATTGTTTCCCAGTCGAAAAGGAAAGCAAAGAGAAGAAAAGGAATACACAAATGCAAAAAGCAAAATCAAACTAACACAAACTAAAGAAATGTACTATATGGAATTCACATATAGTTCCAAATAACATTAAGTCCATGCTAACTTTAATCACAATCAACCATTCACACGAATAACTCAAGTAGTAAGGTGTTGCATTGTCTCCTTCACTTTTACACTCTTCTTAACATTTCTGACCAAGTAATTTGGTTTCATAGAAACCTAATTAATAATATCAAGCAATTAATCCACTCTAAACAGTCTGCAACATCAATCAATTGATCAACTTCGTGGAACAGTTTGTCTTGCAAATAGGAAAACCAGGCTTTCCAGGAAGAAAATTTCCCAACCACCAATATAAGGCTACAACTCACTTTTAGATGAAAAGTGAGTCAAGATTCTTCATTCTAGGTTTGATTTAAACCGAAGTCTTTCCAGCCAAAGGGCATAGTTATTCCAAATTAAAACATGAAAACCACCAATAATATTTAAAAAAATTTCTGGTTTCCTCCCAAGGGCTGTGTAGTCCTTTGGAAGTGCTCATCATATAACTTATGATACAGAGTGAGCATCTTTTCTATGCCTTGGCAAATTGTCATACTCCTTTATAAGTTTGGATCAGCTTCCAAAATTTTATCCTTTACACTTTCAGTGTTATGAAATATCTAGGAGTTCCTTTAATGCGAAGTATTTTGCTGCCATCACTTCCTCAGGGACATCTTCATTCTTGTCACCACTTTCCTCATTTATATCAAAAAGTTTGCCTTTACTAAGTTCCTCTGGCTGCATATCTGGAGTCTCTTAAATAGTGTCACCATTTCCCTGGTCAGCTATTTCTTCTATAACTCCAGTTACATTTGACTCAAATGCTGCAAAGTTTTTTGCATGGTGTGGCAAAAATTTAAGCCATACTGCACACTTATTACTCACACAAATACATTCACTTCCTGCCATGATGCTTGAATTAAATATGTTTTTAATTGCATGATTTGTCATATTACTTCTAAAACTCAGATAAAGAAATTGCATGATCTCCTGGTGTGGCATCAAGAGCCTGTCCAACAGGTCATTTAAGATAAGCTTTAAAGTTGAAATAACTGTGGTAACTGAGATTCATGCATATCTGAACCATGCAAAGCAGGACTGTCTGTATATTATGTTAGGGATAGGGACCATTAGATGATGGCACCTGTCGGCCATCTATCTCTGATTGGCTACTTGTGGAGATTAAACTTCCCCTTCAGTCTCCAGAAGTTAGATAGGGCTAAAACAGCTTGGCTGTTTTAGCCATATTGATGTCCTACTTTCTATAAGCAAATAAAAAGTGTTAACAGATTTTTTTTTTGCTTCCTCCCCTATTTGCACCATATTCAACATAGAGTAAAAGATGAAGGTGGATCAGGTGACAAGAAAAAAATTTTCTCATTTGTATCTGTAAAAAAATAAATTAAAAAAAAAAAGTGTAAATGGTACTTTCATTTCATTCATTAAAAATACTGCTCAGAAATGCCAACTGATAACAAACTTTCAATTCTTCATTTGCATGCGAGAAAAAATGTTTATAATTTAAATTTTATAAATTAAGTTTTAATTCGGGCAGATTAGTGCTGCGAGTTCACACACACTTCCACTGAGCTACACAGGTTCTACAGGCTCTGAGTAACAGAGGCTGTAGAACCTGTAGAACCCCCCCCCCCAATTAAACTTTGGTTTATTATCTTCTAAATTCAAGAAAAATCAACTGTAGAACCACACTAAGACAAACTGTGTTAGGACTAGGGACTATAAAATAGCAGCACACTCAGACATCTCTCTCTTCACTGGAAATTATGTATAATTAGTGATAGTCTTGGGCAAGCTATCTCTGATTGGCTACCAGTGGAGACTGAACTTCCCCTTCAGTCTACAAAAGTTAAATAGGGCTAAAACGACCTGGCTTACTCCATAAAGGGGAATAAAAGGTGTTAGCTGATAGGTTTTTAATGAGAACCAACATTTCAAAATGGCCATCAGACCAGTGAAACATAATCAATGTACTAATAAAAAGGTGAATATACAGGATTCTGGACAGAGTTCATATTTTGAGTTGCCTTGGCCTGCACTACTTATGCCAAGAATTTTAATTTTTTGAGATTATAAAAAAAATAAATCATATCTGGAGAAAATATACAAGTCATTGTTTTTTCCTATTTACATTAACATCCTTGTTAATTAGTTGTCACCTGTTATAAGGAGATTGTTGTTCACTGAAAATTATCAAACCATTTTGTTATATGCTTTGTAAACCAACAATATTTGCAATCTTAAAATTAATAAATTCACATAAAACCTGCTTTTACATGAATGAGATTTATTCTCTATACTAATATAGTATTCCGTAATAAAGCTAACAAATAATTTCAGTACCTTAGCCTAATCAGGACAGCACAAATAAATACTAAAAATCAGCAATTCCAAAGAAATCTCTTACTAGTGAGATCAAATACCATAAATGTTAGAAGCTAATGAAAATGAATTATTAGCTAGAGAATAAACCACCAGCAACAAGTCACTGCTAATTTCCAACTAGTAAAGTGATTTCTTAAGGAATAAACACCAACTATAACAAAAAAAAGTTAAATACACCTCATGTAATAATAATGCCAATACACTGATTACTTACAGGATGATTGATGTCAATAGTAAAAAGTGATTTAATATTTGAAGTGTCCTCACCACTGCGCTGTGCCTGAAAATAAAGTTATTTTTTGTTATATATATATTTCTGATAGGAATAGACTTAGAAATACATATTCTGAAACAAAGCAAAAATAAAAAATATCAGTAATATTGGGAGCATTCCCCACCCTCCTATTTTCTTTGATTTGGTTTTCTTTTTCTTTTTTTATCCCACCTTTCTTTCTTTCAGTAATTAACTTTCCAATTGACAGTTTGAAGAATATTATTCTGTTTTAATAGTAAATCAGCTATACTTTAATCTAAGTGTCAAACATACAGCAATAAATAAATGTGCACCATTTCTTGTTTTTAACAGATATGCTAAATTTTTTTAGAACCACCTAGCACTGTCAAACACATTCGGATGATTTGGAAAATACAAAGTATGATATTTTCAATTAGTATTTATGATTGTCATTTAGCAAGTCCAGAAAAGGTAATATTAACCTCACTTGTACCAAAATATCCAAGTCATTTGCTGTGACTTGGATATTTTACTTCAATCTTTGCTTGTGTTATCTGCATGTCCTACCTGGACAGTAGTAATTTTAATGATTTTTTCATGGATGCCTCCTAAATAACTGATACTATGTGTCACTTTGGTAATTCTAGTAAATGTTCTGGATATACAAACGAATATACTATATCCATCCAGTTTACAATGACTGACACAGCAAATCACCCCATTTTTTTTGACAGGATTCTGCATGGTCAGGGTCATCCTAACATGTTTCTATGTACTCACCATCAACAGAACGATCAGCACATACCAGAAATAGTAAATGTGGTGCTTCGATTTTTATTTTATTTTTTAACCAAATGTCTGATCAGCATATGAAAGGTGAAATCTTGTAGCACATTAGTGCTGTATATGAGCAAAATGAATGAAAAAAAGTAATAAGAATGACTAACACTTAGAATTCAGTTTAATATTGAATCAATAGCAATGATAGTCTTTGGTAAGGAACCTATGTACAAATTCCAATCAGGATGCAAAGAATCTCCATAATGACTAAGTAAAAGGGAGTAAGCAAGTCTCATACAGAGGTAATAGGATTTTTCATCCTGAAAGACACACACAAACCAGCCATAAAACACGTGAAATTTACAGACAGAAAAGACTGCAGTCAGTTAACTGTTCATCAAAACACTAATCAAATTTCTATAAAACCAAGTAACCTAGCCAAATGGGCCATTGAGCCTAGCACATTAAGAGAAAGAAGAATATTGCAGTGCTTGTGTAGCTTTGTGGTAATATTTTCAATTTCCATAATGCTAGAAAAAAACTATCACAAGTTCAATTCTAGTTGCTGACTAGAGGAACTTTTTTGTCTCCTCTCCCCCAGCATTTGGGTGAATATCTTTGACTTAAGCAAGTAAGGTACTTCCTACCTGGAATTCAGGTTTTTAATCCTGAAATCCTGGGAATGAGGATAGAGACTATTAATTTCCTAAAAGTGAGTGAGGACTAAAGATGTTCCAGTTATTTCATCTGGGAAAAAAACATGCTAGAGGATATACTTATATTGTAGATAATGTCAAGTTTTCTATTTATTGAATTCAGAATAAATATGAAAACTAATAATACAAATAATAACAATTATATTTTAATTGTCTGTATTGGTATCTGCTTGAATGAATGAATGAAATAGTAAGACATAATTATATCTGCTGTTCACCATCGTAACATGCATGTATAATAAGGAGCAGAAGAATCGAAGTACCCTATCAATAAAATTAGTATTATTGAGAAGAACCAAAACATGCAAGATCTTTTGGAATAAGTCTGTTAAAGTGATTTGCTCAGGCAACTAGGGAGGGAAAGGAGAAAGTAGTTGGCATGTTCAACACTAAACATAAAGATAAGTTCCTTGAATGGGAACATATTTCAAGCAGAGATGTGGACAATTCGAAAATGGGAACTGAATAATGAGAAACTTACCTGTGTTTATGATGCCACAGAGGATTCTAGTAGATAAATTATAATCATTAGAGAGGCAACTGATAAAAAAGAAAAAAAAAAGGAAATTTTTTGTTGAAGAGACAAAGTAGGAAATGAATCCCAGGCATACAAGACATGTATTTCTTTAGGAAGAGTAAGACAAGGCTAATAATAATCATAAGTGTTTAGACACACTGACCTATGGACACATTGAGTCAGGAAAGTCTACAGGTATATGTCAGCCCAAGAAAAGAAACTGATCTTCACAAGATCTGAATATTATCAAAAAGTAATGGGGGAGTGAAACCAGAGTTTTCTTACAATAAACAAACAAAGCCACTTTAATAGCACCAAAATTTACTAGAATAGTCTCATCCCACTGAAAAAAATACAGAGATCACTCTTTAAGACTGTGAATATAGAAGACATTGAATTATTTGAGTACTGTGAGCTTTGTCAAATGAAGAAGAAAGTGCTGATATCTACAAATTATAAATAAGATTTGTGGTCATGAGAGGTCATTAATTGAGGGAAAGGGCATAGACAAAAAGCACAGGTCCTGGGATAATCCAGCATTGAGAGGGAAATCCAAAGAGGGAACCATCCACCACAACACAGAATGAACAAGAACAAAGAAAACTGCAACTCAGTTGCAAAGGAATAAAGACAAACCATAAGAGGATAGATTAATATACAAAGACTATAGCAGACTCAAATGAAGGTCCTGCAATTGTCAGGAGTGACCACATGAATTTGTGTCTGATCATTATTAAATCTGAATCTTTCAAGAGCAACTTCAAAATTTCTTTCTAATGATCAAAGATATATATCCATTTGGAAAAGAACAGGCATTATGGTATCATTGCAATAAAACTTATACAAGAGAAAAACTAATGAAGCAATGAGAGGTCATCCAATCACAATCAAAATTTACCT
Organism: Typopeltis vanoorti; assembly: GCF_054136105.1. Classification (NCBI taxonomy): domain Eukaryota; kingdom Metazoa; phylum Arthropoda; class Arachnida; order Uropygi; family Thelyphonidae; genus Typopeltis; species Typopeltis vanoorti. The sequence goes on along the minus strand of NC_143551.1, from coordinate 90,706,563 downwards.
TTATCATAGTAAAGGTTTTGCCTCTTTAATAAAGCTGTAATAAAACTAAAAATACATGTAAACTGCATTCAGTTCTCTACAGTGAATTTTTGTCATTTATAATGCTAATTTAAAATAGTACTGCACCAAATCCTATCTTTTTGTAACATGGATTCCCCCCCCCCCAACTTTATTTTATTTATTTTTATTTTTGGTTGGGTTATGTTGGTATTAAATAGTGAACAGTGCTTGTAAGCAGTTGACAAATTTCATGTCCCACACAAAGATAGACATCTAAGCTTATCAGGCAAATGGAAACTTTTTTTAATATTACCTTTCTCAAAATTGAAAATCCTTCATCATCATATATCTTAACAGGATAATTTCCTGATGGTATGTTTCCAGATTCGTCAGTCCAACTAACCTGTAAAATGTTTCATTTATTATGCAATAACACTGAGTTCTGCAAGTAGTCACTATCTTTTGTACTATATTTGCAGCAGTTTAAAATTAATAAATCACATCTATTCACTTTTAATACTATTTTTCAATTTTCTAAGAACAATTGTCTTTATATGCAGACTTAAATGAAACACTTACCTGTAATATGTGCATGTCTGATAAGAATTAAGAATCAAATGTCTTAATGCTCAGCAGAATGAATTGGTTCACAGCAGCACTAAACCTCAGCTCAAACCCATTTTAATATATATCACTCACGAATGATTGTAAGACCTATGGCACATCAGTCTAGGACATGGACAGGAGGAAAGAATGTATCTATTGAGATGTTTCTTGGACATGCTCAAGTTTATAATCTTCAGGAAAGACAAAGAGGAAGGCTGTTCCAAAGAACAGATAGATGAAACGAAAGAAGTTGCTTCTGTGAGTTTGAAGGTTATCAGTAAATGGATGTTGATCAGCAGCTGTTCATGTTATTACAGTTTAGGAAAACTGTGGAAGAATGATAATAGCCAGTTCAACAGAACATCTTTCATGGAAATATCTACAGATAAGGTAGAAACACCATCTCCACCATCTGTGTGTGTGTGTGTGAGAGAGAGAGAGAGAGAGAGAGAAGGAAGGGAATCTGTGAGATGGATAACTGTTTAATTAGATTCCCTCTTCTAAATAACATCAAGTAATCTTAGGGAGCTTTTAGGCACACTACCCAAAATGTGTGAACAGTATTCCAAAGGTTGGATAGATATAGATGATTTATAAGTGTCAGCAAATGTACAAGCGAGAAGTAGTCTGTTTTGAGTTTGATTTCTGCACAAACGTGTCTCGAATGAGACATGTTTGTACAGAAATCTGATCATTTTTGAAGATGTATTATTAAAAGTAGGAAGCAAAATGAGATTTTCTGGTGAGAGATGGGACAGTGTCTGGGCAGCACTGAAATTAACAAGGTTATCCTCATCCCACTGAAGAATAATAAGATCAGAAGGCAGTGGTTATGGAAAATCAGTTTCTACTGATTGTGCATTATCAGTATGGATAGCATCTGAGGTCAGTGACAGGTCATTTATGCACAGGAGAAGGAGTGGGTTATTGTACAAATCCTAGGATACACCAGCATTGGTAGAGAAATTATGAGAAGAGAAAGTCAATTATGTGTGAACGACCATAAAGGTGACTAACAACTTGGCTGCAAAAGGTAAAAAGCAGACTGTCACAGGATTTAGTTTGCTGAAAGGGCCTCTTTGCAAGAGGCCCGTTCTCAAATTTAGTTCTTCTCCCCTTATCTTTGATAATACTCAGCTCACCAGATTTCTATTTTCAAATTAATACTTGTCCCTGGCTTTTCCTGGCACAAGCACATCACTACTATAGCATCCTCAACTCCCAAACAAAAACCTGGTATTTTTTTCTTTTAGCTCAAGACATTACTTTTCATCTGCCCAGCTACTTTGTACAAACCTCAAATTCACCCAACCTGGAATAATGCTGTCACATTTAAGAAAGGGGGGGGGGGTTACCATAAACCACTCTTAAAAATTCTTGATGCTGTCCAGAAAGCAGTTCAACTGACAACCCATTTTGCAAAGATTCTCTCAGCTACTGCCTCACAAATGGTCTGCTGTACAGATACATTTCCCTAGGTGCAGAAATGGCATCCATCATGATCTCATTTCTGTTAAATCTATAATAACAAGTACCCAATAACTTTCATTCTATTTCCGTTTCCACAGAACCACTGTGGAAATGTTGTTCCACAGTGGTTCCGTGGAACAACTATGAAACAGCTTCCCCATGAAATATTCCCCAAAAACTGCAACCTCCAATTTTTCAAAAAGAAAAACATTTTTCTCTTTACCCCTACCCACAGAAAGTACTGATCTGCTATTGGCTTTGTGGTCTCTCATGCAAGAGTAAAATTTCATATATATAAATCCTACCATGGACATGACATGGATGTTTACGATTGTCTTTAGGAGGGATATAAACTTTATCCAGTGTGAGATTATTGCCCTGATTAGTGAAGGCCTAAGTAGCTTGGAACACCTTTATGTTTTTCAGACTATGTGAAAAATAAATGTTTAAAATATAAAATTTATGGAAGCTTTTTCACTTGTCTATGCTATTAATTATATATTGGGTTTTATCCTTTGTCCAAGTGTAAGCAAACAAAGTTTGCACCTGAAATACTTTCAGGACTAAGGGCAACTTGTGGTAAAGGTTGTATAAGTTCTTATCACTTGCCTTGGTATCTCCCATAATGCAGAGCACATCTCTTTGCAGACATATATAATACTATGCATTAAGGGATGGGCCACTACCCAGACTGGCTTCAACCTTTCAGTGGGAGCCAAACCCAGAGGTGGTGATATTAAGGTGGAAGTAATGGAGAAGTCATATTTACTTATACGAGTTGCCAAAGGGTGTCACACCTTATTATTAAAATTCTCTGGATTAGAGATAAGTTTATGGAAGTTTCTTCACTTGGCTATGCTACTAATTATATACTGGGTTTCATCCTTTATCCAAGTTTAAGCAAACAAAGTTTGCACCTGAAATACTGATGGGAAGGAGATGTGCTTTGCATTATGGGAGATACTAAGGAAAGTGATGAGAACTTATACCACCTTTACCACGAGTTGCCCCTAGTCCTGAAAGTACTTCAGGTGCAAACTTTGTTTGCTTACACTTGGATAAAGGATAAAACCCAATATATAATTAGTAGCATAGCCAAGTGAAAAAACTTCCATAAACTTATCTCTAATCCAGAGAATTTTAATAATAGGTGTGACACCCTTTGGCAACTCGTATAGGTAAATATGACTTCTCCATTACTTCCACTTTAGTATCACCACCTCTGGATCTGACTCCCACTGATGAGACCTCAAAAAAGGTCAAAACCGGTCTGGGTAGTGGCCCTTCTCTTAATGCATAGCATTATACATCACCACAAAATTAATAAAAGACCAAAAACCTTAATCCAGCCATGGTACTATATTTTTAAAACTTTTTCTGGGTGGAATTTAAAAAAGAAAAAAAATGTAATCACTGTGAACTTCCATTATAAAAACTTTAATGTATCAGTCATTTATATTCTAATTTACAACTGTATCTAAGTTTTTAGCTGCCAGATAATTCAATGAACTTCATGCCACTTAAATGAAATTTCTCAAAAAAGCTAACTGGTCAAAAATGGTCAATGAGTTTAGATGTCAAGGCACATAAAACAGTCATTGAAAAAACTGAGATCACACTGACACTAATGAGATCAAGTACAGGCAAAAAGTAAAACAGCAAGTACAAATTCTGCTTATGTTAAAAATAAATGAAAATAACTCAGACTTACTTGATATTTGTTATTATCCAAAGATTTTGTAGCTGGAACAGTTTTGCCATTGATGTCAGCATATAATGTCAAATCCTAATTTTTAAAAATCGAGAGTGTGTCAATAATTTTATAATAAAATTAATAATAATATTAACAAAAAAGCAACATAATAATGTGCATACACAATAATGGTTTCCAAATTTTATACTGGTACTTTTTATCTTAGGAACATTTTCACCACCTTATCTTCACATATTAAGAATAGCTTCATCGCATTTATTTTCTAAATAAATATGTAATAATTATTTGCCTAAATTTAACATTGAATAAATTAATAATAATAATTATTATTATATAAAATCAATACGAATTTAAGACTTAGCAATTAATAGTATTAAATGAAACTAGTAATAAACTGACAAGTTATTTGAATGCATTACTTGGCATTCCCACTTGACAGCATCATGCTTATAGTTTGTAAACACCACTATATCCTATATAAAAGGAGCATCCTTTAAATGGATAATTCCTCCATCTATAGTTTGAACATTAATATACAAGGATCTAACACTATAGTCTTCCCTTCCCACAATTTTTTTTTTTTTTTTTTTTTATTCATCATCATGATTGTCAAGGATTTAAGCCTAGAGTGGACTGTCCCAGCCTTAGAAGTCATCATCTTTCTGTTTTCATTCGTTCAATGTGTTCCATCCATTTATGTTTATATTTTTTAATTTTTTTCTATTACTGATTCCTGGTTTAATTCTTTCATAAATTTCTTTTGTGATCAAATAGAGTATACTTTGCAGTTTTTCTTGTAAACTTCATTTCAGCTGTTATTATATTCTCTCTTTAAGTAGAGGTTCACAGAGGATATGAAATAAGCAGTGACCACTTCCTTGTTAAAATAAAATTAAGATTACCACCTAAATGGCTACAAGTAACAAGAACAGAAAGAAAAATTGAAACATTTGTTTACAAAACTAGACTATTGAATGACACAAATGTACAAGATGGTAAATGGTAACTGAGGATGGTAAATTAAATATAGAAATAGACAACAGAATCAGCAAAGCTGGTATGGTGGGAAGTCAATTGAATAAATTCATATGGAATAAGAGAGAAATTAGTCGGAACACTAAATTAGCTGTATACAAGACAGTGTTCAAACCAGTTTTAACTTATGGATCTGAGAGCTGGGTCAGAAGTAAAACACTTGACCAAAGACTAGAGACCGCAGATATGAGAGTCCTGAGAAAGATTAGAGGCGTGAACAGATGGCATCAATGGCAATATCATATTAAAAATGAGGATATTAGAAAAGAACTTGACATTGTGTGCATCCAGGAATGCGTTAGCAGAGCTAATCTCAGGTGGTATGGTCACTTAAATAGAATGGGAGAGGAAAGATTAGCAAAACAAGCGTTCTCTGCCAGGTTGGCAGGAAAACGACCCAGAGGAAGACGAAGATATAGGTGGATTGATACGGTACAAAGTGCCTTAGACGATAGAAATATAAGATCTGATAATGTTGGAGTCTTGACAAGTAACAGACTGATTTGGAGGAAAATTGTAGATAGGAAGTTAGTAATGATGTAAATTTTTCATGTAGTACTGTCATATCCTAACACCCCTTGAGGGTACATGGCAGGAATTTGATGATGATGATGATGATGAAATGAGGATATTAGGAAAGTATTTGACATTGTTAGCATCCAGGAATGCATTAGCAGAGCTAATCTCAGGTGGTATGGTCACTTAAATAGAATGGAGAGGAAAGATTAGCAAAACAAGTGTTCTCTGCCAGGTTGGCAGGAAAACGACCCAGAGGAAGACCAAGATATAGGTGGATTGATACGGTGCAAAGTGCCTTAGACGATAGAAATATAAGATCTGATAATGTTGGAGTCTTGACAAGTAACAGAGTGATTTGGAGGAAATTGTAGATAGGAAGTTAGTAATGATGTAATTTTTTCATGTAGTACTGTCATATCCTGTACACCCCTTGAGGGTACATGGCAGGAATTTGATGATGATGATGATGACAAATGTACAATGGCTATATGAACAAAGAATTAACCAGTATCTAGATAAAATAAAACAAAATGAAGAAATAGAAATAGAATGGCTTAATATAAAAACGATACTAAATGCAGCAGCAAATGAAAGCTTAGGAAAGACCAAAAAATTCAATAAAAGAAAAATACTGAAGATCTGGGATGATACAATCAAAGAAATAATCAAAAAGAAAAAAGAAGCCTATCACAAATGGTTAAGCAGTAAAAGATTAGAAGATGAAATAGAATATAAAAGAATAAGAGCCATAGCTAAAAGAGAAGTCAGAAAAAGACAGAGAATCATGGAATAAATTTGTTTCTAATTTAGAACATGATTTATATAAAATAAGACCCAATGTATATAAGATTTTGAAACACCTAAATGCAGATACCAAAGAAAACATAAAATTAAACACTGAATTGAAATTAGAAGAATTTCTAAATTACTACACAGAACTGTGGACAGACAAATATTTTAAAAAAGACAACTGGCAAACAATTAACAAAAATGAAAAGGAAATAACTGAAGAATTAGAAATCAGCCTGAAAGAAACAAGAAACGGAAAATCACCCGGAGAAGATAAGCTAGGTTCAGAACTATATAAATACGCAGGAACAAGATTCAAAGGAAGACTCTTATTATTTTAAAATAAAATTTACTCAACTGGTATCCCACCAACAGAATGGAAAAAAGCAATTGTGATTCCTATCTTTAAGAAAGGCAATAGAGATGACCCTAAAAACTATAGAGGTATCAGTATACTAAATTCATGTTACAAAATATACAGCAGAATCTTAAATAACAAACTAATGAAATATTCCGAAAACTTTATTCTAGAGGTACAAAATGCATTTAGAAAAGGACGATCATGTATAGACCAAGCTTCTGAATAAAATTAATAATAGAGAAAAGAAGAGAATATAATTTAGAAACACATATTGCATTTATTGACTTTGAAAAAGCATTTGACAAAGTTAAAAGAAACATATTATTTAACATATTAAAAGAAAGACAAATACCAAATAATATCCTAAAAGCTGTCACAAGTATATATGAAAATAATCAAATACAAATAAGATTAAATCATGAGTTATCATATACAAGAGAGATAAACCAAGGGGTCCGACAAGGATGTCCCCTCTCAGCAACTCTTTTTAATATCTACTTAAATGAAATAATAATAAAATGGAGTAAAAATTTACATCAAGGAATTAAACTTTCACCTACAGTTAACTTAAACACTCTCCTCTTTGCAGACGACCAAATAATAATTACAAATTCTGAAGATAACTTACAGAAAGCTATTTTAAATCTAAATGAGATATCCAAAGATTATGGTATGATAATATCAACGGAAAAATCAAAAACTATGGCCTTTAAAGGACAAGATCCAGCAAGAACTAAAATAGTATTAGATAACAAGATCTTAGAACAGGTGAATTCATTTAACTACCTAGGATGTATGATCACTTATGAAAATGAAAAAGATATAAACATAAAAATTGCAAAATATTTAAAAATAACAGGAGTAATTAACTCTATATTTAAACCAAACCTAGTTCAAAAACAAACCAGGCTAAAAGTATACAATACATTAGCCCTACCGGTCTTAATGTATGGAAGTGAAATCTGGGCAATAAAACAAAACGACAAACAAAGATTAACAACAGCAGAAATGAAGTTTATGAGAAAAACTGCAAAGTATAGCCTATTTGATCACAAAAGAAACGAAGATATTATGAAAGAATTAAACCAAGAACCAGTAATTGAAAAAATTAAAAAAATATAAACATAGATGGATGGAACACGTTCAAAGAATGAAAACAGAAAGATTACCAAAACAAGCCTTAAAGTACAAGCCATTAGGAAAAAGAAAACCAGGACGTCCTCTTAAACGATTCAACGATGACTTCTAAGGCCGGAACAGGCCATACTAGGCCTAAATCCTTGATATACGTATGATGATGATGATGTCTTATCTTAATGTCCAGATTTCATTTCCATACAATGGGACTGGTAGGGTAAATGTATTGTATACTTTTAGTCTGGTTTGTTTTTGAACTAGGTTAGGTTTAAACATTTTTTTAAAATATAAAAACAAAACAAAAAAAAAAAAAATATTGGGTAATGCAAAACTCCTACTACCTTGTTTACTGGAGGTCTGAAGTTACTTGGGAAAAAAAAAATTGTTTAGTCTCTAGATTGCCCATCTGTAGCACTAATATGTGTTCAGCCTTTCATTGGTAGGATTATATAACACACACACACACACACACACACACACACACACACACACACACACACACACACACACACACACACACCTCTTCCACCAAAAGAATCAGTAACTGTTGCACATTTCATTTAATGAACCACAAACAACATTGTGCAGTTTTGCATTTCAGATGCAATGGTGGTTTCTTTTTTTTTTTTTATCACCCAATTTCAACTGCCAGTCAGAGGTTGTCATACTGCCATGTGGTTAAGGAGAAAGAAGAAATCCACTGACATATTTCTTGAACAGTTGAAGGTTGTAGTCACTTATAATCAATATCTTCAATTCAGGATTGCTAAAACCTGATAAATTTGTTTGGTTTTCTTGTTTATATCAATAATAATAAATTACTTGGGCAGTAAGAAATTAATTGATTTTAAAACAGTTAAATTTATAAATTTTAAACATAATAAAGAAACATGAATGGCTGAACACTTATAATATACAAAGTGTGCCTCTTGAGTAACGAGATTGATTTTTTTTTTTTTTTTTTTACAGGAGAGACAGCCCTCTGAATAAAAGTAACAAGCGTATTTATAGTTTTGCCCACTAAAGTGTGTTGTAATCGCAGTTGCAACTTTCGAATCAGGTGATGCAGCAGTTTTTGTAGCAACTGTTGAAATAAGAGTGTGTGTGAGCAGAGCATGTCAGAAGTTGAATCATGGAGCAAAGAGCTATGATAAAATTCTACTGTAAATTAGAGAAAACTGCTACAAAAGTGTACCAAGACCTGAAAAAAAAAATGTTTACAGTGATGACTGCTTGAGCCATGCACAGGTGTGCTAGTTTCTCATCATTTAAAGAGGGGGAGGAGGTCCCTGGAGGATGTACCACGTTGTTGACAGCTAGCTTCTGCACAGATAAATGTAAATGTGGTGAAAGCTAGGGAAATTGTTGTCCATGACAGACAAATAACCACTAGGCTACTCACTGTACAGCTTGGTGTTGGTAAGGAAATGGACAGATTAATCTTAGAAAGATTTGCATGAGAGGAAGATTTGTTCAAGGTTTGTGCCATCCATGTTGACATATGAACAGAGAGAGAGAGAGCACCGGGTTGCATGTTGTCAAAATTTCATCCATTCAGTCGATCAAGGTCGTGACGTATTGCTAAGATCATTAGTGATGAAAGTTGGTGTTTTTAGTTTGATCTGGAAACGAGATGCCAGAGCATGGAATGGCATGGAACATCAGGTTGCAAAAATCACATGTCAAGACAATGGTTGTTTTTTTTTCTTCCAACACTGGTGGAATTATCCACCGTAAATTTGTTGCAGAGGACACCACAGTGAATGGGTCAGCATTATTTAGGAGTAATGCAACATTTGTACACCCACGTGTGATGTGTTAGAAAAGAACTGTTCCACAACAACAATTGGTTTATATTGCATGTACCACACATTATGCACTGCCCATGAAGCAGTTTCTGGCTTTGAAGTCAATCTGTGTGATTGAACATCCCTCCTCCATTCATCAGATTTGGCTCCACAGACTTTTTCCACTTCCCAAAGATGAAGTGTGCCTTGAAAGGGGAGTGCTTCAACAACATTGAGGACATCCATTGAATCAAAACAGCTCCAGAGCTGAGGAAGTTTGAACTTTTTGTTTTGAACATACTGTCAGTTTTTTAGTCTTACAGTAAATATCTGCATTTATTGTTGTTTCTTGAGGCTTAGTCAGTGAGCAAAACACCACTTTATCTGTCCCAAAATACAATAGGCATGCAGTGTCTGCTGACTTTCTTTGCCTTTTGGAGATCCACTGTGTGCCATTATATCGTCACACAGTGGAACAGTGTGACACAGACACTGAAGGAGGCTCCAGTTCAGGACTTCCACTGTGCCTTCGAACACCAGTACAACAGACGTAAATGTTGTATGGAGTTGTAGGAAGATTATTTTAAATCTGTGAAATTGACAATTCCAAATATAGTTCTTTGTTTTGATATAATAATTGTTGTCTCATTACTTAACAGGCACACTGTGTACAGACCGATTTTGATTTTAATGGAATTACAGCAAAATAATTAAGGTTATAAGTCTCCAGTATTTTATGTCTTAACTGCATGCGTTCTCCAGCTGGTTTGTCTGTTTTTGCAAGATGTAGATCCCTACAAAGTATAAACCAAAAGAATATGTAATGCATACAAAAACTAAGTTCTGATAACACATACAGATAATGCAACAGGCAAGAGTGGGAACAGTGATGTCACAGGAGTCAAGAAATATAAGATATACTGTCAATTCTCAATATGCATTTATGGGCTTGCAATCATAAGATGAGTAAGAGAATCAAAAACCTTGCTAGTGTGAGACAGTGACAAAATTTTTGAATGCCAAAAATACCATGCTGAAATTTGGAAAAAATGCTATGAGTGAGGAAATAAGATGGTATTCTCAGTGAAGGAGAATGAATGTACATGATGAAAATAATACTTAGATTTCTCATGTGGCACCAGAGAGTAATCAATATAATGGCACACAGTGGATCTCCAAAAGGCAAAGAAAGTCAGCAGACACTTTCCTACAAGGTGTATGCGTATTGTATTTTGGGACAGATGAAGTGGTGTTTTGCTCACTAACTAAACCTCAAGAAACAACAATAAATGCAGATATTTACTATAAGACTAAAAAACTGTGACCGTATATTCAAAACAAAAAGGTACAACTTCCTCAGCTCTGGAGCTGTTTTGATTCACGATAATGCACAACCTCATGCTGATGTTCATGCAATTCAATTGAGAATTCTTCACACACACACACACACACACACACATCCTCCATAGCCCAATCTTTTTCACCACTCTTAGCAGCTTAACAATTCAACAAGAATGACGGTGTGAAGATGGCCATGATGGATTAGATCAAAACTTCAATGGTGAGAGAGGCCATATGACATCTCAATAAGAGGATGAACATGCAGAGAAGTAGCTGACAGTACATGTAAAGTGGTGACAAAAGTAATACTAAAAATATAATTTCATTCATTTACAACCAATCAGAACTTAGTTTCTGGATGTACCTCATAATTTTATATAGTAATGTCAGGCAGTCATTTAATTACTACCATGAAATTAATGTTGTTCATGAAGTGATGATATACCAGATTTATTTTATTGAATATACTTTATTAATAATTTAACACTTCTCAATCAGTTGATATTTTAATGAAATTGCTTTCATTTCATTTTTTCTTCCAATTGATTCTGCTTCACTGAACTATGGATTTGATTTAGTATAATGTTGTAAATAATGGCTTCACACATGTAAGAAAAAAACCAAATAGAATTTATTACTCCTATGTATTTTGTTCAATATGTCATGATGCGTGGATAGGCTTACGTGTTCGTCACACATGTTGAATTGGATTTAAATGGTATTGATGTGAACACAGATAGATAAGAAAATAACTATTTATTAACTTAAAAGCTTTTAAAGAACTTGACACTGTTAGCATCCAGGAATGTGTTAGCAGAGCTAATCTCAGGTGGTATGGTGATTTAAACAGAATGAGAAAGGAAAGATTAGCAAAGCAAGTATTCTCTGCTAGGTTGGCAGGAAAAAGACCCAGAGGAAGACCAACATATAGGTGGATCAATACAGTAAGAAGTGCCTTAGAAGATAGAAATATAAGATCTGATAATATTGGAGTTTTGACAGGTAACAGATTGATCCGGAGGAAAATTATAGATAGGAAGTTAGTAATGATGTAAATTTTTCATGTAGTACTATCATATCCTGTACATCCCTTGAGGGTACATGTCAGGAATTTGATGATGAAGAAAATTAATAGTGATTACTTCCCAAAACCTTACAGATTGGCATAGTCTGTCCGATTAAGATTAGGACAGTGGTGTAGGGCTTCTCATAATTCAAAAAACAGATAATCAAATCTGAACCTACTATAGCATAACATCTTGGTGTGATTCCAATGAACTATGTTTAGTGTCGATGGTATGAAAAGTGAGGCCTAAACATTCAGATTCCAAAAACTTATACAATGTTGATGTTCTTAGATTCTAATAGTAGCAGAATGGCCTCCAAAGTAGCAAGGATGACAAGAACAGGGTAGTATTTGATAAACACTAGGCAAGGATAGAGGTGATAATGTATCTTTGTTAGGCGGTAAGAAAGATGACAACTTCTGGACTGGTATCAAGGTGGTGTAAAAATTATATCTGTGAAGTGTCCTTGCTGTTTGTTCAGATGTTTCTTGACAGTTGGGTATGCTGATCCTCTTAACATCATATTGCAATCTGATAGAGAGATGATAATTATCAAAAATATTTCTGTATTAAGGCCTCGCTGTGTCCATTAAGTAATAGAGTAAGTTTTATTTTATTTAATTCTTCTAATAGAAGAGACTAAGAAAAACAAATTGTGCATTTTCAGTGCACAAAGCTTTTGATAATACCTATTTTTTGTGAAGGATGATGCAAAGAGGAGTGGATATATCTACCTATAAAATTTGTAACTGATTGTAATGTGGAATTTTCTGTTTACAAGAAGCATCCTTTAGCAGGAACATTTGCTAACTGACAATTAGCTTAAAAACTAAAAGAGTAAATACACCATTCTACTTGCATAATCTTTTCCTTAATTCAGTGCTGATGATATCACTGCAAATGTTAAAAGTTAAACATTACATTACAATTAAAATCTGAATTATACTAGACTTTTACTTACTTTAACTCCATTTCCACATGTTACTGAAAACTCAGCAATGAAAGCAACATTTGAAATAACCATTCCATCTGTAGTAGAATATACATTGGACTTGACTGATGGATTTTCACAAATCTGACCTAATTGAAAATAAAATAGGAAAGATTAAATTATCTTTACAAAATATGACATTATGTATTTAACTATACAGGGTGTTCGGGATAAATTTGACATATTTATAATTAATTATATTTTTCCGTAAGTTACATGTATTAACACACACTTCTCTTCATTTAAAAGTTTGGACCCTTCTTCATTCATATACAAGATGTCAGAAAGGATGGATAGCTGGAACCCACCTGAATCATGGAAGAGAATAACTTGTATCATGATGATTCGTGCCCGCCATCAAAATAAGGATATTACGACTGCTGCCCAATGCTCCCTGAATACAGTAAAAACAATCAGGCATGAACTAGAGACTTGCAATGGTGACTACGAGGATGTAGCAAGAAGAAAGATCCCTAGCAGACGATCTGATTGCGTTCGTACAGCAGAATTCCTCGCAAATCTGCAGGAACAGGTGTTGAAGAACCCTGGCATTGGAATTCGGGCTTTGTTCGTGGAGTTGCTAACTGTAGTCAAGCCCTGGATAACAAGGGTAGCCAATGGTAGGCCGTATGTATGGCAGCAGGATTCGGCCCCTTGCCACACCTCTGGGAAAAGTCAAAAATGGTTGTCTGAAAATTTCTACGACTTCACCAGTCCAAATGTTTGGCCTCCAAACTCCCCAGACCTTAACCCCATGGATTATTTTGTATGGGGCGCAGTTGAAAAAGACACCAATCGCACTTCCAGTAATACAAAAGCCCAGTTAATGGATAAAATTAAAACAGTTTTTGCGGCCCTTCCCAGGGAGACTGTAGCATCAGCTTGTTCGAGGTTCCGAAGCAGAATTGAAGCTGTGATCGATGCTAATGGTGGTTATTTTGAGTAAATCTTGTTGATAGTATTGTAATTAACTCTGCCTGTAATGTTTTTTTGTCAATTCATTAAATTTAATAGATACAAAGAAGATTTTCTTTTTCCTTACGAAACTGTCAAATTTATCCCGAACACCCTGTAAATCTTAGTTTTGAGATAATATAGTAGTCCTATTCAATGTCAATGTAATTCACTGGTTCTCATTTACTAGTCATTTGTCGTTCAGTTGGACAGCCTGAGTCTGATGCTAGCTCTTGTTGCTCAGATGTTTAAAAGTAATTTGATTTATTGCATAAAGTCCTCAGTAATAAGTTTTCTCAGCAGAGCTAACTGGAGTACTTATATATATATATATATATATATGGGGTGCTTAAGGGTCAAAGCTGTATAACTGAGAGGAGACCTCCACATAGCCTTTAAAGGAATGCAGAGAACCGACCAGGGCTTCTGACCTAATGTCCAATCCTCACCTTCTCGTGGTGCACCCTGTTGGGTATCTACTTTGATACTGAACGAACGAGGATGGGCTGGCAATTTGGGATTTAGCCGACCAAATTGTATTCTTATTGGTTAAACCAAAATAAAAAATGATGGTACAACATGACAAAATTTCATGCCGGCTGGGGCGTCGCCCGGTTAAACAAGGCCCCCGTTGTTTTCGCCAGGGAACCAGGGCGAACAGCGAAAAGTCAGCTACTGGAACAAATCTGAAAACAAACCCCAACTCAACATCACCAGAGTTATGATGTAATTTTTTCATGTAGTACTGTCATATCCTGTACACCCCTTGAGGGTACATGGCAGGAATTTGATGATGATGATGATGATATATATATATATATATATATAAACCAGAATTCTACAAATTATGCAACACCTACCTACCACACACAAAAGATGTACTCACCTAAGACCCTTCCCATTTTCTTTTTATGGTATGATATGTCTCAATAAGAATTTCATCTCATTAGTGGCATTGCACAGATGCAACACCATTAATTACTTTGTTATGATATTAAGTAAAAAAATATATTTTGTCCAGTCTCCAATACTTGTCATTTAGGATTCATTCTACTTGCCACATGTGACTAGGAGTGTATATGTAATACATTTTCTTTTTTCATAAATTTTCTTTCTAGCAGTTTCTACACTGAAACTGTTATAACACTTAAAATGAACTGAACTAATTACCTTAGACAAATTGGTCATTAAAGAACCACACTGAGTTTGAATTTTACTTGAGAGGGTATATTAACAAGTTAATTATTCATCCCATCTCATCTTCCTTTTGTTAGGCTCAATGGCCTGTCATAGCTAAGTAACTTGACATCTCATACCTAATTACTGATTATGATAGTAGATAATGCAGACAGAATTAACTGTCTATAAATTGCATGTTTTATTATTATCATTATTGCATGGTACTTCTAAACTTCCAAGGACTCATTGCAGGAGAGCACTCCACTCCACACAACTCACTATTTCCACTACTTAATCCTCCCACTACCACAAAATATACACAATGCCATCTACTACCACCAATAGTACTTTTAGCACTTTCTCTGTAAATAGAGTGTTCTCCAGACCAATTTGCCTGTATGCTGGATTAAAAAAAAAAAAAAAAAAACTAGGCTTTCCAGGAGATAAAAACCTTGCTACCTCTGTATGAGATCTCACCTTAAATAGAAAAAAAAACCAATATGAAGATTCCTTTCATCACAACGACAATCAAACTTGGGTCCTTTCCAACTGAAAAAGGATATGATATCCTTGTGATATGAAGTCATTTTGAAAGATGAAACACCCAAGTTTCTAGGAGGGGAAACCCTACAACCTCTGTATGCCCAACTAATTCACCTTTACCCAAAAAGTGTTGGTAAAGGTTCTTTGCATCCTAGATGGGATTCGAATCCAAGTCTTTCAAACCAAAGAATTTATCTCTATTGACTGAGCTGCAGAAAGTCTATTAATTATGATACTTACATAACTTATAAAATATTTTAATCTAAATACTGATGCTGTTCTTTGCAAATATAAACTGCTGTGGAAACAAAGATTTCCTATTTTAACTACTATATGTATTTAATGGTTAAAAGATAATAGGGAAAAATTATGCACTGCATTTGAGTGTTTCCACTTAACTGTTGTTCATTCAATGTATGATTAGCCAAAGTGGCTACAACCATGTTGCAAATTACAAAACTGTATGTTCTTTAACATACATATCTATGTTGTAGGATAGGGAATAGAAAGAATGAAACCTAAATTTCTAAAAGGAAAAGCTATCATCTCCATGTCACCAGCTAACCCAACTTTAGCTGCTGTCTTTTCACCTCAAGAGCACTTGATCTTCCAAATGCACTATGGTAGACCTCTTCACTTACCATTACATCACCATTTAATGGTTATTAGATTTCAAATTAAATATGGAACTAGACAACAGAATAAACAAAGCTGGTACAGTGAGATAGCCAGCTGAAAAATATATATGGAATAAGAGAAATTATCAAAAACACAAAACTAGCAATATATAAAACAATACTGAAACCAATTTTAACCTACAGAACTTTATTAAAACTAAAAAGAACTTGATATTGTTAACATCAAGAATAGGGTGAGCAGAGCTTATATGAGGTAGTATGATCACTTAAACAAAGAGAGAAGTAAGCAAAAGAAATGTCTGATGCAAAATTGGCAAGAAAAAACCCAGAGAAAGAACAGGAGCTTGGTGGATTGATCCAATCAGAAACACCTACAAAACAAAGATAACATTTGACAATATCAGAGTGGTGACAACTGATTGACTAATTTGGAGGAAAATTGTTGACAGGGGATTAGTAATAACAAATTTAACTGCATAGTACTGTTCTGGTATACTGTACACCCATCGAGGATACATATCAGGAATTCATAAGTAACCCTTTAACGAATACACCACCTATACATATGTTATCGTTTAATAACATATTAGATTATGCAGATCAGGTCTCTAATTTGAACTTACTTCTATTTATCCCCAAACTAGTAAGTTATATATGAAGGAGAAACGTTTTTTATGGACTAATCAAGCATGAACTACTGAGCCTTAATCTATACTGCTAAATAACAGCACCAGTACATAAACAGAAGTATGATATTCAAAAATCAAAACTTATTCATTCTTCTATCCCAAAAAAAAAAAAAAAAAACCCATAGCCCACTGAATGATCCAGGTGTTACTCTCTTTGGCAAGACTATACTATCCAATACTACAAATTGAAAACTTCACACAGAAAGACCATAACACAGATGTTTCTTGGCAGCATCTACATACTAGTTCTGATCTTGTGCTTGGCAAGAAACAATACTGCAATCAACATGGACCAAACATCCCATCTAAATATCAACTCCTAGTTTTACTTTATCACAATTTTTTTGTTAATATTACTATTACTAATATTACTTTATTATAATTTTTGGCCATGCCATATATACTTGTTTCTGTTGGCATATTGTATAACTTTATATTATTAAAATTTTGTAGGTTATTAAACTTTTTTATAGTAACAATAAATAACTCTGCTTATATATAGTAATGAACTATTAGTAAACTATTAGTAGCAAACTTAAAGATCAAAGAAACAGATATGATGGAAGATCCACATTCTAAAGTACACATTATATGTGTACTTCACAATTGTTAAAATATACAAAATTTTTATTTACCAGTAAATAAATATTATATACCTAAGGGGGAGGGCGGTAAGCCTCGATAAACAAGAATTGCAAGATACCTCGTTCTCTCTCTCTCTTTTTTTTTTTTTTTCCTCTCTCTTTAGTTAGGACCTCACTCAAGAAAGCCAGTAAGTCCATAATAAATAATTCATACTGTTTCGGGAGGATGTGCAAAGAAATTATACCTAGCTAGCATTCTTCTTTAAGACAATACCACATACCGTCAAAATGTAAACAATTCTACCCAAATTTATCCATTTTAAATTACAATTCAACGGTTCCAATATTTTCATAATGTAATATTAATAAATTCCGGTTGCAAATAACATTCATTTTACTAATACCACAACAAACGTAAGCATGTAGTAATTCTGATTTAGTGTAGTTTAATAAGTATAAAATAGCGTAATATAAATTTTTTCTTAATGAAAACATACAAACCTGATACCAAAGCGATATATAAAATAGTAAAGAACACGTAAATCGAGTACAGGAATGCCATCTTAACGGGAAAAAATAGACACGTGGCCAGTTGTTTCCAAATGGAACGTATAACCTAGTCAGAAACGTTATTCAACTGCAAGATAATACGAGTCTGCAACCAACACTGAAATATTGAAGTAAAAGAACGGGTATGAACTGCTATCATTAATTTGAATGTAAATTCTATCATTAATCATATATAATAATAATTTATAGCAGATATCACAAAATTTTTAAGTTGAAGATTCTTCGGATATCTGAAAATATATTCACATGTCTTGCGTTTTTTTTTTTCGGAAAAAAAATCGCATATATTCATTTTCAATTATTATTATTATTATTATTATTGTTGTTGTTGTTAAAAACTTCCATGGAATCAAAGACTCATCGCGGGAGGTTCACTGTTACACACACAGTTTATCATACAGCGTTGAATATGTTCACTGTCTGCGTTAACCACACTCTCCGGCAATGCATTCCAATCACTCACCACTCTCCATGCAAAAAACCTGTTCCTCACCCCTTGCCCACACTCTCCTTATACAGATTCCACGGATGACCTCTTTTTCTCTTCCACCTTCACCCATTCTATGCAAAACCTCCCCGACATTAATCTGATAATAACCTCTTAACAGTTTATATCTCTCGATCGTATCTCCTCTCCTCCTTCTATCTACCAATTTCTGCAAATTTCATTTTTGTCAATCTGCTTTCATACTCAACAATCCGGAGACCAGCCTTAGTCTATCGTCTCTGAACCTTTTCCAATACATCTTCATCTTTTTGAAAACTATTTGACCAATCTATGCACAGTATTCCACATGTGGTCTGATCAAAGCGCTATACAAGGGAACCATAGCATCCTTACTTCTACAGGTCAGTGCCCTCCACATCATTCTCAATAATCGCTGTGCTGTCCTCACAATTTTAGCAAAATGGCACCGAAATTTTAAGTCATTGTCCACAATCACTGCTAGATCTTTCATTTCCTCTACCTCTTCCAAGATATTTCCACCGATTGTGTACTCTACATCGCATCTCTGCTTCCCAATTTTCGAAACCTTACACTTTGCAATATTCAGTTGATACCCCCACTCACTTACCCATTCAGTCAATGTTTTCAAGTCCTCTTGCAAAGTGCAGCATCCATTCTACTCCTAATAGCTTTCCCCAACTTTGCAACAACTGCATATCACCATTCAGATCCCTTCCAATATCATCTACATACAAATTAAACAGCAATGGACCCAAAACAGACCCTTGGGATACACCAATAGTAACTTTCCTCTTCTGGAATATCGCTCCTCCATAGACAACTCATTGATACCTATCAGATAGCCAATCTCCAATCCAGCGAACTAATCTACTGTTCAGTCCATCAGTTCCAATTTAATTACCAGCTTGTCATGTGTCAATTTATCAAAGATCTTTGCAAAATCTAAGTATTTCATATTATTATTATTATTATTATTATTATTATTATTATTATTATTATTATTATTATTATTTCTATATCTAGTCAACAAAGTTCACGTCAAACAGCACAAGAAACTAACAACGTGATAACATATAGAAGATGTGTGAACTTCGGCCTTTTCCAAAAGTCTAGGAATCGACTAGATGTTGTAAAATGTGTGATTTATCTAATAGTTACGTTTTCTGGAGTTGAAATCATGTCAAATCTGGGAGGGTCAACTTTTTTAGAAGTTTCATAAAGTATCCTGGTATTGCTCCAAGTTCTCCTATGATAACGGGAATTGTTGTGGATCTTTTGCTCCAAACTCGGTATATTTCAATCAACATATTTCTATATTTGGTCAATTTTTCATGCACATTTTCTTCTATTCGACTGTTCCCTGGTATTATCACGCCAATAAGCCATACATGTTTCTTGTTAGACTACAGTAATGCCCCATATGTTGTGTTCCAAATGTGTTTCTATCTGTCTAAATTTTAAAGTCCCATAGCATCTTCGTATTTTAATTTTCAGCAACTTTTTCAGTTGTAAGTTCCTAAGGGATTTTGCAAGTTGGAAAGCCATATTTCCTACCCAAGTTCCAGTATATAGCTTTTGAAACCTGATCATACATTTCTTCATGCTCTCAGAAATCTTAATGCAAGAACTAATTAGAATGTAACTGTTTTTTCTTTTCGTTGTCTTTGCATAGTCGGCATAGGCTATCATCACTGATCTTTTCAATTTAGGTTATATTACATTGTCTATAATACTTATTTATTAGCAAGTTTCAGACCTTCAGGCTCTTTCTCGATGGTTCCCTATTAAAGCCATTGACAAGTCAATTGCACGTAACCAGGCCCAGCTCGAGGCAGGGGCGTAATGGGCGAATGCTGCAGGGGGAAAAGTAAAAGGGCAGAAAACTTACAAAGAGTTTATGTTACAATTATACTGGAGGCACAAAATATGTAAAAAAATAATAATAATAATTAAATTGGATATATCATATATTTCAAAAATATTAAATTTATATATACATATTTATAAAAAAAAAAAAATCAGCTAACGCCTTTATATTCCCGTAAACGGGGAGTAGGCGAGGCCATTTAGCCCTATCTAACTTTTGGAGACTGAGTGGGCAGTTCAATCTCCACTGGTACCAATCAGAGATAGATGGCCCAAGGCTATCACTAATTAAGCGGTAGTCAGTGAAGAGAGACGGCTCAAATGTGCCGCCATTTCGTGGTCCCTAACCCTAACACAATATATTTAATGTCTGAAATAATGTGGGTTCTACGGTCGATTTTCTTGAGTTTACAGGACGAAAAACCCGAGTTTCCGGGAGGAAAAACCTGCTTGCCCGTGCCAGAGATCGACTAACTCGGGAACCGGTCGAAAAAAGGCTTAGAAAAATTTCCTCTAGTCGCCGACTAGACTCGAAACCAAGTCTTCCTTCGTGCGGCCAAGCGCCGTGGTTGGCAAACGCCACATCCACTGAGCTACACAGGCTCTTATAAAGTTAATTATATTTTATTCTAAGTATATACTCCAAATAATTATTTTTATTTTGATAATCCTTGGGACAGAAATATTTAGATCCAATTTCATTCAGAAAATTAGATTCTCTTATAAATAGAATATTTTATTTAAGAAACAAAATTAATCGGAGATTTTTATTTATTAATTTAATATTTTAATATAAACATTTGATATATTAGTAAATAATATAAATATAAAACCAAAGGGTGGAAAAAAATCTTGCACACTGAAAAATTTCCTCGGGTCGGCGCTGCATGTAACCTTTTGTGTCCTTCAAATGAAACGGACCACAAAGTGCTTTATTTTTCAAAAGGTTGTGATCTTTCCCCTTATACGCTTATTTTCGATTTACTGCTTACTACTTTTTCTTTGTTAGCATATTTTCCCTGATTATCTTGTAATACTCATTCAACGCTCGTTTTCTACTTCTGATATTGTTTTGTAGTTTATCCAAATTTTATTAAGTTTATTCATCACTGACTATGCTATGGAGAGTCTGTGTTTTATTGTTCCTATCTGAAGTCAAATATGATCCTAGGTAATTAAAACCATTAACTTGATCTATGGTTTGCTGATTAAGTATTATCTGTATATATATTCCACGTGTCTTCCAATTTTCATTATCTTTGTTTGTTTGAATTTATAGTCATATTAATAAATTCTGCAATTTATAATATGACTTGTAACTCTGCAAGCTGGTATTTCAGATTTGATTTGTTATCTGTTATAATTACTACATCATCAACATATATGATATGCGTAATTGGTCTTCCATTGACTTTTACACCTTTTGTTGAGGAACAGTGCTTTTCTAATAAGTTCTTGGATGAAATTGTTAAAAAAAGGCATTGGGGATACTGGACATCTTGCATAATCCTCGTTTGATTTCAAATTTTTTACTTGTGATGTTTTTATTTGAACTACTACGCTTGTATTCTGATAGAAGTTTGAAATGAATCTTAGTGTTTCAAAACCTATAATTTCTTTGTTAATATTTGAATATGTTTTTCTCTATTATCAAATGCTTGTTTAAAATCCACGAAACAGTAATAGAAGTCTTCCTTTTTTTCATGCAATTTCAGCCAGACTATGAAGAGTAACGATAAGGTCAATTGTTGACTTTTTGTCAGAGATTTCTAAAGCCATCTTGTACTTTTCTATGAAACGTTCATAAAGTTATTTACGCGGTTCTGTATAATTTTTGCAGAACCTTTTGTAATAGTGGTAATTGGTCTGTAGTTGTGACATTTTTGAAAATCACCTTTTAATGAATAGGCAAGATTTTGCATATTTTACAATCGTTTAGGATAGTCCCAATGCAATGTTATTTGTAAAGTTTGGTTTTCTAATTAGATCAGCTTCGAAGGTATTTAACCAATTCCAGGTACTTTTGATGATTTCATTTTGTTTGGTGAAAAGGTTACTTCTCTCTCTCTAGGATTATGGGTGCTTTATCTTTCTAACTGGTGAGTATATGTGTGTGTGTGTGGGGGGGGTAAACTTTCTAATTTGAAAGTTTACACACGTCGTGTCTAGCTAGTTTAGTCGGCTTCTGTAATATATTCTATTTTGGTAACTATACAGTTCATTTAGATGTCTTTAGCCTGTCTTATCTGGCACAATAATCTCATTATCTCAGATGTCCAGTGATTATTTGGTTTTATTGTTCTTTTGCTTTTGAATAAAAATCTGTCAGCTGAGCTGATTATAATATTTTTCAAAAAGTTCCATTCACTCAACATTAACTTCTTTTTTTTTTTTCTATTTCCTTTATACATCAATTTCTGTCATTGTGATAAGCTGTTTTTAACAGCATTCAAGTGGGAGACGTTTCCAAATCTGTTTTGAAGTGTTTTACTTTGTTTCTTTTTTCTGCCAAATTTTTATCGGCTTTTGACACAGAGAGAGGTTCATGATCCGTATCATGTCCTGCACTATGAGGGAACTTTGACATTCAAAACAGAGAATTTGACGGTTTTGCGAATTAAGATGAAATCTATGGATTTTTTTTAGTAGTTGAGTCTGGTAAGCTCCAGTTATATCTGGACAGGTCTATGGTAAAACATGGCATTTGCAACTATGTAATTATTTTCTCTACAGAAATCAAGTAGATACTCTCCTTCCTCATTTCTTATCTGTTCAAAATACAAGCATTACATCATGCATTTCTTCCGAATATTGTCCAACTTTGGCATTAAAATTACCCATAGTTATTTATCAGCACATACAAACAGATCTGTTTGTGTGTGCTGATAATTTCCTCTTGTAGTTGTTGATAGAAATCTATATGATCTTTTTCTGAATGCGATGATTCAGGAGTATATATTTCTATTATTTTCATAAATATTTTCTTTCTTTTGCTTCTAGTCTAATGGATATGATTCTGGATGACATGCTTTTAAATTCAGCAGCACACTGGGAAGGTAATCTCATGGATTACTTTGTGTGTGTGTGGGGGGGGGGGTGCGCTATTAATGTAAAACACAGCTCGTAATCTGTTTACTCCAAATTGCATAACTTTACTTTATATTGTAAATGGAGGTTTCTGTGGTTTAGAAGTTCATAAGGCATATTCCGGAAATTGGACCACATTTTTTTATTAAGCTAAAAGCACAATAAAGAAATAAAACCCGATAAGTTTCGTAAGTCGTTTGACTTACATCTTCAAGGTTAAAAGGTAACTGAAAGTGAAAAGAACAAAAAAAAGAGAAATTAATAGTTCATACTATACAGTTGTACCGGTCTGACTGTTCATAAAATTAAAAAATCAGAATGCAGATTCAAAGCAGTGCTAAGTTTAAACAATGCTGGATGATGCCACGTTCTGTTGTTCACGATCATAATGTCCGAGGTCTGGCTGAGATATATTTTTTTCATCAAAGCTGACCAAACTTGGTGTAGAATTAATTAAGCCTTGGTTTTCATTGCATTGTGTTGGAATTCTAAGCATGTTTGCAGCTTCTTTAAATTTCCTTATGTAACAGTTTTTTTCTATATAAGATATGTTTGTTTTCTGCCAGAGTACATTGTGGCCAGTGGAAGTGGTATGGAAAAATACACCTTTTGGTGTTCGTTCATTTCCCAATAATGTAGCAGATGTCGCAAGAACAATAAATTTTATAAATACCTGGTTTTTTTAAAGGATGATGTGGAAGTTTCGGGGGTTATAGAAATCTTGAAATTTTTTCCAGCGGTAGAAAAGCTACTTTGATGTTTTGTTTGTTCACTAATTTAGCCATCTTGTCTGTAACATTCTTGATATATGGAAGCGTGATGGCGTTTTGGAAATCTTGTTTCTGTGAGATGCTTGTAGGAGGTGTGTGGAGGAATTTTTTTGATAGTCTTGGGTTCATAAACATTTTTTAACGATCTGTGTTAAATATTCCAATTCTTCATTTCTCTGTTTTTCTGTGCTGAAATATTATAAGCTCTGTCCCCCAAGGTTTTTATTAGACCTGTTTTTTGCGAAGGGTGGTAGTGAGTCCGCATTAAGAAATCTTCCTGTGTTGGTGGGTTTTCTATATATTGAGAAAGAAAGTTTATTATCTTTTTCATTGACTTCTAATAGGATGTCAAGAAAAGGAAGTTTTCAAGTTCTTATTCTAAAGTAAATTTTATATTCTTATGTGAATTATTCAGGTAATCTTTGAAAGCAATGAGCTGATCTGTTGTTCCTGGCCAAATGATGAAAATATCGTCTACATAGCATAACAAATTTTTGGTTTTTTATGATAATTGATTAAAGCATTATTTTCAAAATTTTCCACAAATCACAAAGCTATGTTGACCCTCATACAATATAATATTTTTATCTATCGATTCTAGAATTCTATTTTTTGAATCTCTGATATTCCTGTAATATTTTTGGTAGTCTGCTATTGTCCCATTCGATTTAGATGTTCTAACCATTTTTGTTTATATTAACTTATACAGTGGTTAATTGCTTTTAAATTCAGGGATTGTTAAATTTCTTAATTTGTTTATGGTCCCACTGGGTATATCCAGCTGTTTTGCTGAGAAATTTCATTTCTGCTGTTTGAATTCGTTTTACGTTTTTTTTTAATGTCCATGTTTCACGTCATTATAATAAAGTTTGTTTAGATAGAACGTTATATAGGCTGATTGTGGTTTGTTTTTGTACCAAGACGTCGTAAATATATTCTTTATTATGCCGTTTACTTTAACAAAATTTGATATTTTAAGGTTATATCCTTTTCATCTTTATATAATTAGTCACATCCTAGTTATCTGAAAGCATTTACTTGCTCTAATATTTTATTATCTAACAATTTTTTACTTCTTATCGAGCTTCTCCCTTTGAAAGTTATTACTTTTGTCTTTACTTTTGATATTCTCATATAATAATGTTCGAAAAAGTTCATTAAATGATTTTACTAATCTCTTTAGATCATCTTCTGACGTAGCTAATACAATTTGATCATCTACAAATAATAGTGGATTTATCTTCATTTGTGGGTTTATTTGTATACCAAATGGGCAATGCAGTTTTCAAGTTGTCATAATTTTCTTTATATATATAGGTGTACGGTACTCATCCACCGAATAGCAATATCATCGATTTACATTTCTTCCCGTTAGAGTCTCCCCTAATTCTTTCCTGACTTCGCGTGATTTCTGAAAGTAAACACAATATATTAATGCTTCATGAAGAGGACACTTTTCAACGCTTGAATCTTGCATCATATTCGCGTTAATAGCCTGGCTGTGTGAGTTCAAAATTCATCTTTGAGTCCTTTGAAAAGATGTATAGATGGCGCAGTGGGTCAAATTCTTAGCGTTCTAGCACTTTTAAATCGCTCAGAAGGCTAGGCAGGGTGAGCTCTGAGACAATAGCACCTAGAGGCTGTGATTGGATATTGTGTCAACCAATCCAATTGAACATTGTTGTTTCTCATGAGCTGCTGTTTTTGTTTACCGATTTTCACATGTTTTGCCTATTAATTTCATCACAGGTTTCTTCATATGCAATGAAGGCCATATGTGTTTCTTTTATAAATTTTTTCGTTTTACAATTAATATTTTTAGAGTGAAAATTGAATCCTTGAAAGATCGGCCTTTACAGAATCCAGACGGAATCCATTCTACTAGTAGTCTGTCCTCTGTAATACTGTTTATTTCCTCTTTTAATATTCCTGCATATGTTTTGTACACTATGTTTATCAGACCGCTTCCCCTATAGTTATTGCAGTCATTTTAATTTCCTTTTTTTATAAATTGGCGTAAAATGATTTTTTTCCCAAAAGTTTGAAGTTTTTACAGAAATGCAGACCTCATTAAAGAATTTCAGAAGGCTTTCGTAAAAAATTTCCCCTGCATTTTTGTACAGTCCTGTTTATATTGTCTTTTAATATTTTTCATTCTTATTTATTGTAATTTTTAGTTCTGACATCGTAATTTTTCTGTTACATCAAATTGTAGGCATTAGAGACCTGGCTATCAGAATCAGACATACTAAATGGTCTGGAGTGTAAATGCAGTATTTTTAGGAAGAATAGACAGAACAGGAAAGGGGAGGCCTTCTGCTAATGATATCAAATGACTCGAATCCAATTATTATTGAGATCTATGATTGGAATACCAGTAACAGTTTTTCATGTGACAGCGAGTTTAATGCCATCAAGTACATAGTGGGGTGTTGATATAGACCAGGTGGATCGATTGCTACTGATGAAAAAATGCATCATCAAATAACGATGATGGGTAGACAGTGAATCACTACTTTGTAATGAACAGCATGGGTTTTTTACTAAGGGAAGGTCATGTTTTAGCAACTTGCTCACATTCATTAAAACTGTTTCCATTCAGATAAATTCAGTAAAGAGTAATTATAATGGGGGACTTTAATTATCTAATCATTGATTGGGTAGCAGTAAAATCTCATGTGAAGAATGACACTGAATTTATTGAGCTGTTGCGAGACAAATTCCTCAAGCAGCATGTGACCGAAGGAACTCGAGGTCAATAAGTGTTAGATCTGATTATAGTGTCAGAGGATTTTCATTTAAAAACGTAACAATTCTGCCTCCAGTAGGTGACAATGATCATGCGTAACTCACTTGGGATGTGGCTAAGTTTATGAATGTTCCATTTAGAAAAGGTTACATGTTGAAATACAAAGCAGGAAATTATGACCACCTGAGGAGTATGCTGGGTTCTGCTCCATGGTGTCAGTTGTTGATGGGAAGGACATTCACAGTGTATGGGAAGTTTTTAAAAAATACTTAAATGATGCGATATCAGAATGCGTCCCTGGATTTTTTCTAAGAATTAATGGAGTAGGAGTGAAATGGAAGGATAATCTAATTAAACAAGAGATTCCTAAGAAAATATGTGGCAGGAATACCATGTGCATAAGTGTGATGTCAGTTATAATTATAATCAGCAGCCCAGATAAGTTACAATTGTTGTATGGAAAACAAAGTCTGAATATGAAAAGAAACTGACTCTGTGAGTTAAAGACAACCCACAAGAATTATAACCTTATTCTTTAAGTAAAAGAGATAATGATAATGAAAGAATGACTCTACTCAATGCAGATGACATGCTGGTGACTGATGCAGAAGTGATTGTTCAACTAATAAGTAGCCATTTTGCTAAAGGCTATCAACCTGATATATGCAACATTGAGTTCGCTCGCCTACCTCCTTGTATGAAATACTGGTCATGTAAGGAACTGAGGTGTACGAAGAGTAGATATTAGAGGCTATTGCACAAACTGAACAATTCAACAATAGGGAGTGATGGGAGATTACATGGATGATAACAGAGTATTCAGCTGAACTGACTATTCCTTTGACTAAGCTATGTAATCTGAGTCTCAGAACAGGGAAGATTCCACAAGAGCGGAAAGAATGTACGGTAATCTCATTACACAAGTGTGGTGCAAAGGGAGATTTATCCAATTATCGACCAAACACTATCTCAGGAGAGGTAGTGAAGATTTTGAAAAAATTAGTTACTGCTCGCATACAGAAATGGGTTTCACAGTAAATCTCTACTTTGTAATGAACAGCATGGGTTTTTTTTTTACTAAGGGAAGGTCATATTTTAGCAACTTGTTCACATTCTTTAAAACTGTTTCCATTCAGATAAGCAATATGAATGGATACACCATGATACTTTTGAATTTTGCTAAGGTTATTGACAGAATACAGCATGGATGATTGTTGCATAAATTGGAGAATATGGAACTATATTATAAAATATTAGCTTGGATAAGTGGATGACTGACTGACATATTTAAAAAAAGAGGCCTATGGGGGATGTGAATCTGCAAAATTTATGGTAACTAGTGGTGTATCACAAAGATCAATGCTTGGTCCACTATTATTCAATCTGTACATTAATCGTATTGGGAAGGATTTGGCAGGCAACATACAGCTGTTTGCTGGTGATGCAAACATAGGTTAAAGAAATAAGGAATGCAGGTAATATGTAGTACTTGCAAAATGCATTGAATAGGCTGGAATTATGATATGGGAAAATAGATATCAGTTCAATGTCAGTAAATGTAGTGAAATGGAAGGATAATCATGCACGTTGGCATGATTGCGCATCCAAAGTCATATTACATTGGTGGGATTATTATTATCATGGACAACTCCAAGGAGTCGATAGACTCATCGGAGGAGGCCCTAATATCATGTCAAGTACAATTATTCGACATTCACACAGTATCTCTCGTACCTCGCCTTGAACTCATTCACAGTCATAGTACCCAAAACAGACTCTGGCAGTTTATTCCACTCATTCACCCCTCTCCAAGTAAAAACCTAGCTCTAACACCCTTGCTAACAACACTCTTGCCCAGATTCCATGTATTATACTAGAAGAAGCTGATTGGGCTAGGAATCTTGGAGTGTTAGTAAACAGGAAGTCGAAGTTCAAGGGCCATGTAGCAAAGAGTGCAAACACAACTCGGAGGTTACTTGAAATACTGAAAAGAACTTTGGCATGTAAGGATAACGATGTCATTTTGTCTCTTTACAAGAGTTTGATAAGTGTGCTGGTCTGGTCTCCTGGATTTCGTTGTAATTCTGATACAGTGGAAAGAGTGCAAAGGAGAGTGTTTAAAAATGATATCAGGATTCTATAATACTAACTATGAAGATAGATTAAGAATTTGTAGACTGCAGACACAAGCCAACAGGAGAAAGAGGGGTGATATGATTGAGACTCAAAATTTCTGAAAGAGTCATAGAGGATTTTAGTTGATGGAATTTTTCATTTTATGGTGGATGAGGAAAAGACGAGAGCGCATCGCTGGAAGCTGAGAATGGGGGTGAGGTATAGATTTTTCCCTCAGAGAGTGGTTCGTGATTGGATTGGATTGCCATTGGATGTTGTGTGTGCAAACAGTTTGAATGAATTCAAGAAAAAGTATGGAAGCTGGTATTGTTCTATATTGTCTCCGCTGATGAGTCCTTGGACTCCTTGGAAGTGTTACGTAATAATAATGATTATTATACTTATAATAATTATCATGTAGTGACACCTCCAAAGAGTCCAAGGGTTCATCGAGGGAGGGCACATAATAATAATAATAGTAATAATTCTTTGTTGTGTAACATTTTACTTACTATCATTAGTCCAGAAATTTTGAAAATATGTTATCAATTTTTCGAAATCTATTGTTTGTATTTTTATTTTTTCTTTTATTTCTTTGTTCGTGTGTTTTATTATTATTTATTTTATAGGTTTTTGGTTGTGACTTAGTTATATATTTTCCAGTTATTACAAGATTGCTCCATCTTTTTCTCTCTCTCCCCCCTCTGTTTTTTCCTTATTTCTGTTATTTCTCGTATTTGCAATTGCACTGCTTCTTTTGTATTCTACTTTTGCTTCTACTGTCTTGAATTTGCAAAACTGCATTTTTTTAGGCTTCTTTGGGCTAACCAGTTTATTAGGTAAATAAAGTTCGTATTTCTGACGCTAGGAGGTACGTGGGGAAAATAAAAGAAGTATTCATTTGTACTGTATTTATTTAGTATAAGTTAGATATCGGGTAGTTAGTGTTATGTAAGGCTTTCTTTGTGTAGTTTTGTATTTTAGGTGGTAGGTTAAATGTTATTTAATTTTATGTCAAGTATTCTTGCTTTAGCTTGTTACTTCGCGAGAATTTAATATGCTTGTATTAGATGATATTATTTATCCTTAACTACAAGTTAATATTTTATAATCGGTGATATGCTCGGATTTATTTCTCGATTCGTTATTGTTTAAACTTAATAGCATGATTTATTTTAAGAAAGGATTTCTAATAACATAAAAGTGCTTGTTATAGGTTTAATGATTTAAAATATTTCTTCCGTCTTTGAAACAGCTTAGTTTTAAAATAGTTTCAAGATCCTTATTTAATAATATATAGTTAATACAAAATTTTGTATTAAATTTAATTTTAAGAATTACTATCATTAAGGTTGTTACTACAGTAGCTGCTCTATTAATAGCGTTTGTGAAGATTCGGATGACTGATACCAATCTCATCGTTATAGTTGGTGATTGGTCTTTTGATGTTAAGTTTTCAATCAGAAATGCTGATAGAGCTTTCATTTTCTTTTAGTTTTATTTGTATTTCGTAGTCAGATAGTGTGTAGCTAATTCATGTTTTGCACTTGCCAGTGACGAGTTAAAGGCGAATATGAATCGCTGGAGCATTGCCATGTGCATTGCTCGTGGTATGTACTATTATTTAGACTGAGGTAAGAAAACATGTACTCCTGTGATGACCTGAAACTCTTATTTGTATATGTGATGAAAGTTGGATCTTTCTTACTCGTTAGTTTAAGTCTGAGGAGTACAAATAAACATAAAAAAAATTCTGCATTGTCTTTGTTTTTCAGATGCAAGTAACTGCATCTTC
This sequence comes from Typopeltis vanoorti, assembly GCF_054136105.1. Lineage (NCBI taxonomy): Eukaryota > Metazoa > Arthropoda > Arachnida > Uropygi > Thelyphonidae > Typopeltis > Typopeltis vanoorti. The sequence goes on along the minus strand of NC_143551.1, from coordinate 90,675,738 downwards.
TTTGCTTCACTTGGCAACTGTTTGCCTGTAACATTCTCAAGGGTTTAAAGTCTTCTGCTCATCTCCTCCTGGGTTTTCCTCTTGATCAGTGTCTCTTTGGTTTATATTTCCAACATTATTTGTCATTCTTTCTATGTGGTTTTTCAGTTCTTTCTATAATTTGTGATGTCTTCTGTTATGTTAATTATGGATAATTGTTTTCTTATCTTGTCTATTCTTTTATAGCCTGTGAACGGTCTTAGGAACTTCACATCTTCCACTTGTCTTTGTCATTCTCCAAGTCTTTCACTGCCAATTGGTTTGGCTATTATTTTATATAGTTTTATTTGAGGTTGTTCTAGACATCTGTTTATTGAAGTGTCTGTTCAAAGTTCCAATGACCGCTAGGAATTCTTTCATTTTATATGCAATGTCGATTTCTCCATTGGGACTTATGTAATTTCCTAGATATTTAAATTTGTTAACTTGTTCTATTTGTGGATGACTAGTTTGCATCTTTTTAATTTCTTTACCTTGGAATGATATTGATTTAGTTTTATTTATTGAGATGTTCATGTCATACTGTTATATTGTTTTGTTCAATATATGTAGATTTTTCTGTAGTTTTAATTTTCAGCAAAAGTAACTTGATCGTCAGCATACAAAAGGCTGGTTAATTCTTTATTTCCTATTTTAATTCCTATGATTTTTGTTTTTCCTCCACTCTTGAAATTTTATCCACACACACACACCAAGTATTGGTGATAATCCACTTCCTTGAATGAGACCTCTTATTGGTTTTGATTATTTTTTTTTTGGTTGTTTCATTATTAATTTTAATATAACTTTCTTCCATTATATTTGCTACTGCTTTTGTGGTTTGAGGTGGAGCTTTCAATTCATACAGTATATTGATTAATTTTGTTCTGTTGATTTGATCATATGCTTTCTCATAATCCAGGAAGGCCATATATGTTGGCAGGTTAAATTCTATTTTTTTTTTCTATAATTTGAGTGCAGGATCTTCCTTTCCTAAAGCTGAATTGTTCTTCTCCAATAATTTCCTCAGCCCATGGTGTTAATTTACTTTTAATTATCTAAATATATTTTATAGCATATATTTAATAAGGATTCTCTGTAGTTGCTGCAATTCTTATTTCCTTTTTATATGTTTGACTATTGCTGTCTTCCATTCTTGTGGGATGTTTCTTTCTTCCCTTCTGTTTAAGAATTTAATTGGAATGGTTTAGAGCTATATTTGTAGAGTTCTGAATTTATTCCATCTTCTCCTGTAACTTCTATTTCTTAGTTTTTCCAATATTTTCTTTTGACTGTATTGGTTCTTCATTTGTTTCTTGACTTATTACTTCTTTTATTTCAATTTGATTATTGTTTAGAAGCTTGGTGTAGTGATTGGTCCATTCTTTTGTGGAGGGGCCTTCTAATTGTAGATTATTTTTTGTTCCTTGTCATTTTTTTTAATGATTTTATAGCTCTTTAGTTGAGGTCCATTTATATCATACTCTTTTATTATTATTATTATGGACAACTCCAAGGAGTCAGACTCATCGAGGGAGGCCATAAACATATCAAGAACAAATTTTTCCCAGTCTTGTCTTCTGATTTTCCTGGTTTCTCTTGTTATTGCTCTGATTCCTTAATATTCTATTTCATTTCCTATAGTTCTGTCGTTTAACATTTAAGGTGCATCTCTTTTTGCTTATTAAAGATTCTATTTCTGGGTTCCAGGTTCTGAGTCCTTTTGCAGTTTTGTCCCTATGACTTCATATGCTGCTTGTTTTACTATTTGTTTCATGTTTTACCATTTATTTTCTTTTGTATGATTTTTTAGTCTTCTTTGATATAGTAACTGCATATGATCAGTTCTAAAAGCAAAGATGAGACACAAAGTATAAAACTGGTGGAGAAATCTTAAGTGTTGGGTGAACGTCATGTTGCATGTTTAATGGAGCAAAAATGGTATTGAGAAAGGATCAAAATAAGTAATTCTTTAGGCACTTTCTATCACAAAAAAAAACATCTTCAGGGACTATAATATAAATAGTAACACACACAAAGGCTAAACTAAAATGAAACTCAAGACAAAAGTTGTTATTTTAACTGGGCACCAGCCAGAGGCCTAGATTGTAGTATGAGATTGCTGACAATATTTCCCATAGTTCGAGAAGTTTAACATCTATATTTATTTATATTTGGACTGTTTTTAAGGACAGCTGAAGAGATTTCTTAGCCTTTCACTTCTAAAGTTGAAATGGAGCATGGTATCCTCTCCTCCCCATTTGTGTAATATCTCTAAAGCATGGTCTGACTGACCATATTCATCGTTTAGATGTATTTATGTCCAATGTAGGTGGTGATTAACTTCTCAGTCTATAGTAGGCCAACTTGCAAGAAGGAACTTTACATGCCTCAATTGAAACCGTTTCCTCCTAGAACAAACTTCTCTCTGTGCTTGGTATGTATAAAGTTCCTCCTTGGAGCACCTCTGCATTGAAAGGCAATGCAAAGGTTTTTTTTTTTTTCAGATATGCCCCAAACACAGAATAGTGACAGAATTATTGTAACTGTTCTGAAGAGAAAATCATGGATTGGTGGAAGGATTGAGTATTTTGTTAATTCTGTAGAAAGGTGTGTATGTAAAATGCAGCTGTAAGATATGCCTTATTGGAGCAAAGGTTGTTGGATCTATTGGTTAGTTTTTATAACTATACTGTTTAGAGGGGGAAGTTTGTAAATATATTTGTCCATATAACTTGGCAGATATTGTGAAAGAAAGGTTATCATTAGAAAGCATTGCTACTAAGGTGTGTAGAAAGGACTGTTCTGTCCACTATTCTCTGCAATTTGGATTAGTTGATAGGAGTGGGGAATATTGTTATTTGTGCACCTCCAAGGAGTCAGAAGACTCATCGTGGGAGGACACCTACTGTACAACTCTCAGTCTCCACTACCACAAACCTCTACTACCAATCATCTACTGTCCACAACCATCACCACTAGTATTTTTTTGTCTGTAAATTGCATGTGTTCTGAAGGGCCGATTTGTCTGTATGCCGGATGAAAAACCAGAGTTTCCAGGAGAAAAAACCCTGTTTCCTCCGTATGAGATCAGCTAACTCGCCTTCGCTTGAAAAAAGTCCATATAAAGTGTACCGTTGTTCTTCCAATTGTGCTACAGAGGCATTTAAATGATTGAGGCATCCACGTTAATCTGGTAAGAGTTATCAGATTAATGTGGAATGGGAGAAAGCAGGAAGTGGATGTAGGTATTTGCATGGAGAGTGGTAAGCGATTAGAACACAGCCTGAAACTATGTTAAGTGCTGAGACAAATTGTTTAAGGCAATGTATGATAGCTGTGTGTTGAGAGTTCCCATGAGTCTCCACGAGAGTGTGAAGTGCACAAATCATTACCAAAACAGAAAATATAATTTTTCTATGTTTATAGAAAATTCTATAAAATATGCACATGGACACTCCCTTTCATATCAAATTTCAGATGGTATCCACTCTCATTTTTAGGACCTGCATTGTAAATACAGTACATTCAGATCATACCTATTTGTCTTTGCTTTGCAGTAAAACCATGATTTTTATATATACAGGGTGTTCGGGATAAATTTGACAGTTTCGTAAGGAAAAAGAAAATCTTCTTTGTATCTATTAAATTTAATGAATTGACAAAAAAACATTACAGGCAGAGTTAATTACAATACTATCAACAAGATTTACTCAAAATAACCACCATTAGCATCGATCACAGCTTCAATTCTGCTTCGGAACCTTGAACAAGCTGATGCTACAGTCTCCCTGGGAAGGGCCGCAAAAACTGTTTTAATTTTATCCATTAACTGGGCTTTTGTATTACTGGAAGTGCGATTGGTGTCTTTTTCAACTGCGCCCCATACAAAATAATCCATGGGGTTAAGGTCTGGGGAGTTTGGAGGCCAAACATTTGGACTGGTGAAGTCGTAGAAATTTTCAGACAACCATTTTTGACTTTTCCCAGAGGTGTGGCAAGGGGCCGAATCCTGCTGCCATACATACGGCTTACCATTGGCTACCCTTGTTATCCAGGGCTTGACTACAGTTAGCAACTCGACGAACAAAGCCCGAATTCCAATGCCAGGGTTCTTCAACACCTGTTCCTGCAGATTTGCGAGGAATTCTGCTGTACGAACGCAATCAGATCGTCTGCTAGGGATCTTTCTTCTTGCTACATCCTCGTAGTCACCATTGCAAGTCTCTAGTTCATGCCTGATTGTTTTTACTGTATTCAGGGAGCATTGGGCAGCAGTCGTAATATCCTTATTTTGATGGCGGGCACGAATCATCATGATACAAGTTATTCTCTTCCATGATTCAGGTGGGTTCCAGCTATCCATCGTTTCTGACATCTTGTATATGAATGAAGAAGGGTCCAAACTTTTAAATGAAGAGAAGTGTGTGTTAATACATGTAACTTACGGAAAAATATAATTATAAATATGTCAAATTTATCCCGAACACCCTGTATATATACACACAAACATGTATTTTGCATTTACCTTGTAGGCTGTTCATTTTAATCATCAGTACAAGAATTCATGACATTTTGTTCATATTTATTCTTTAAGTAGTCTGATATTTTTCTTCATCATTACCTCCAGAAGAGCGTTAGTTACTTTGAGTTGTTCTGGGAACTACAACCAATCTCCATTTCTGCCCATATGTAGTGGTAGAGTGCCCTCCTGCAACGAGTTCTTGGAGGTATCATGTTGTAATATATTTTGAAAAATTTAATTTATTTTTAGCATAGCATATGTGTAATACAATAAAATTGCCCACATTTTTAGAGCTTGATAATTTCTTTTAGTAATTAATTTTGTTTTGGATTTTCTATTTATAAAGTTTGGGGGGTGGGGGGGGGGGGAACACAACTTAAACGAAAACATATAGATACTGTAGGATCCAACAATCAAAAACAGAATTGTTGCATAAATTGCAACAATTCAGTTTTTAAATTAAAGCCTTTTTTTTTTCTATTTTTAGCCTCTTATCAGTGTATTCCGATACCTGTTTCTAAAAATCTCCATAATGTCCTCTAATTTTCTTTGTGATGGTATGTAAAATTATTTCTTCTCTTCTGTTCTGGTTAATGGATTAATCATTAATCCACCCATGATATCAGTGTATTTTATAAACTTCCACATTTGGTGAGGGAATGCTGTATGAAAGAGTAAAATTAAATGCAATTTTTAATGTAAATGTTTATAATCACCTCATTGTCTTTGCATATACAGATTTGTCTTTCCAGACAAATACAAAATGAGGCAGCTTCCACTTTTATAATTATATAACATGTTAGGCATATTGGCTGATGGGGGGGAGGACGTGGGTACAGCTAGGACCTGGAAAGGAACATGAGGTCTGGCTATGCATATGTTTGCTTTTCTTGGTTCAGTCTTGCTGGTTGGGCAGACCAGCTCCCTTCACATTAGCCTTGGTTACAACTTTGCAGATTGACTACTTAAATAGGTAAACATAATATTCTATACCATATAAGTTTATCCCCACAACCCCAAGGTGCAGAAGTGCTAAGTACCCCACTAAGCGAAAAGAAAAGCTTACTGCAAGTCAATTTCACAAAAAAAGTTGACTTGCTCACAGTATCAGTATATTTTATATAAATTAAAATTAAAATTTAATTCTTACTACCCACTTCACATATCCAGAAGTATCCTTTCAATGTGGGTTTAAAATGTATATCACTAACACTATACATAGACTTCATATGTCCTCAAGTGTCTTTTCTTGAATAAGGTCCTACAGAGTGGCATTTGTATGTAAATCAAGGGTGGAATGATTCAGTTGATTAGAACCTTGTTCAGGTGACTGTGCTTGCTGATATAATGGCTACAATTTAAAGCAGTTTTGAGATACATGGAAATCTGTTCTTATTACTCTGTTCTTTCAAAAAGTTCTTGTATGTTTAAATGCATTTCTGACAACTTTAGGCTCATTATCATTCATTCACCATTACTTACTGTTTCTTCATTATCAAAATAATTATGGAAATGTTTACCCCATATCTCAATTTCTTCTTTCCCCACATCTTCCAGGTATTCAAGCAAAGTAAATTTGAGACACTGAGCAATTTCAGATTATTTTCATTTTATCAAATATTCCTTCATGTATTAGATTTTTTTCATTCTACATTTGAACATCTCTCCGTATGCATTATAGGCATGCCATTTGTTTAACAAGCCTTTTGATGTCGCAGAATTATTCTCTTATCCATTGCCTATTTCTCCCAAATGCTTTCCCACTTCAGAGTAGTTGATAGATGCAATCAGTGTGCTGCTACCCTCCCCACACAGACATACTTTACTGAATGCAGGGGGTGAACATAGCTGCTACTTTTCTCACTTGTCATATTTTTGGTGAAGTCTGGTGGTGGAAGAATTTTTTCTTTTTTACCATTGTTTCAATTTTAGCAACAATGAACATCTTTAATGGAATTCAAATTATGTGCAATATGATGTGTTTGATATAAAATCTGGCACATCACTTTAATTTTGCCACTTAGCCCATTTTACCTAGCATATTACCATCCATTACATTGTAATGGGCAAGTTCCTCCTCATTTGAAATATCTGTAGAAGCATCTAGAAGACTCACTTGGATCAATCTTATGTAATTAAAGTTAATTCCTTAATTACATAAGATTTTATTTCCTGTTGGAAATAAAACTTCCTGCAACCACCCACCCACCCCTGATCAAACAACTGAACAGTGAATGAATTTTTTTTTTTTTTTTTAAATGAAAAAAAAAAATTTGTAAATTATGTGACAGAGATATTTTGAATATATTTAGAACTAGGTTGGAAATTGACTTCACTTCTAATAACTTGCCTCTGGCAAGCAGATTTATGGAGCCCTGCTGTAATACATGAAATACTAATAACACTTATATAACTTGTGACAGTTTTTTTTAGGTAAAATTGTGCTATTAATTCAGTAGCACCTTATATGCTATGCTTAAGCAGATTCAATTTGTGTGCCACAGATAGTTTACTGTTCCTGATTTTTTTAATTTTATGGGAACTTATCCATGAGCTTGGTTAGCCTATAGTATCCTAGCACTATGGATGGGAAAAGATGATTAAGATAATTTCATTAATACCAGAATGTGCAAATAATCAGTTGCGCCCACTTTTGTTTACAGCTGAAAAAAGTAAATATTTCTGATATGTACAGGATAAAACATTATATTTACATGAATAATTTCTTAGTGACAATTTTCCTCAAAATTAATCCTCATATAACTCCAGTATAGTTGAATCTTATATTTTGATCTATCTGAATCAGTCCACCAAGATATTTGCCTTCCTGTGGTCTTTTCATACCATCTTGGCATTAAATAGTTGCTCTGCTCAAACATTCCTGAATGCAAACAATGTTGGGTTCATTTCTGATATCTACATTTTTAATAGTTCTGTTGCTGTACCTCTCCCCCCCTCCTCCATGATGTGGTGACCAGGATTAAAGAATAGTACCAATGTAGCCCATCCATGTTGTAAGAGACTACTAAAATGGGCACCCAGTGCCTGAAGGTATAGCTGGGCCACCCTGCCTCCAGGTTGGGGATTTGGCAATGGGCTAACAACCCATTCCTGTATTTAAAAAAAACACTTGTTAAGAAAGCTAAACAGTTGAGAGGTGGAATGACCTCAAGGAAACAACACATGAAAAGGTTAATATATTTTGGAACATGGAATGTTAGAACGGTGTTACAGGTAGGGGAAAATGCAGAGAAGTTAAAGAAATATGAATTGGATGTTACAGGAGATGAGGGGAAGAATAAATAAAAAAAGATATTATGTATTATAGTGGTGCTAAAGAATAAGGAACTTATGAAGTAGGATAGGATTTATTATTAGAAAGAAGATATTAAATTTAATTTTAGGATTCACACCAATAAATGAAAGAATTTGGAAGTTACGAATAAAAAGTTTCATAATATCACTTTTATTAATGTCCAGACTGCAAATGCTAATGAGATGGTGATAGATCAATTTTATGGACATTTATGAGAAACGTGAAAAAATAAAGAAAAATGATGGCATGATAATATTAGGGAATCTCAATGTAAAAATAGGGAAAGACATTTCATGAAGTAATTGGAAAGTATAGTTTACATGAAGAAACCAGTGAAAACGGAAATAGACTTATACAATTAACAATATCAAATAAACTTAGAATAATGAGTACGATTTCAACATAAGAAGATACAATTGGGGATCTGGATTATTCCAATAACCAAATGTGAAATCAGATCATGTCCTAATTTCGAAAAGATGGGAAAGTTCAGTTAATGATGTACGAATACAGAGAGAAGCAAATTGTTAATCTGATATGTTAAAATTAAATTTATATATAGAATAGAACATCAAATGTAGACCAAAAGAAAACTGAAAAGATAAAGAAATTAAACACTGAAACATTCCAAAATAGAGAAATAACTGATAAATATCAGAAGAAAATAAAAGATAATATTAAACAATGGAAAGAATGTATATTAGAAAAATGGGACTTGATCCATCAATCATAAATGCAGCTAAACGAGGATGGTATAGGAAAAATAGAAACGAATGGTTTCATGAAGAATGCAAGGAAATAATTTGGAGATAATTATTAGGAAATGTAGTTATTTTCTAAAATTGAAAAACAGCAAGGAAAAAGTATTTACAAAGGAACACAAGAAATAATAGAAAAGAATAGGAAGAGAAAATAAAACAGGCAAATTTTGTGAAAAGAAAAATGATGGAGAAGAAAGTGGAACAAATAGTGCAGTATAATTAGAAAATTTTATAAAGAATTAAAACAGTTACATAATTTTGATGCACAAATGATAGGATGAAGAAAAAGTATTAACCGAGAAAGAATTAGTTAAAGAACGATTGAAGGGATTATTTATGAGGACAGCAGAAGAAAATAAGGAATATGAAGATCAAAATAATTGTAGAAATACAGAAGAAAGAATTCAAGAACCAACTTATAAGGAAATAATAAAACAAGTTTTAAAGCACCAGGAGCAGATGGGATAATAGGAGAACTTATAAAGAATGCAGGTGAAATATGAATTGGATGTTACAGGAGATGAGGGGAAGAACTGCTCAACTGGCAATATCAGATTCAATTGTTATGTGAAGTGACAAGTGCAAACGAACATCGGCGAGTCTAGCTGGAACTGACCGAACGTGATAATTCCGACAATTCCAATTATTAACTTTCAATCAATTTCGAAACATAAGCTGTAACCTTTAACATGTTGTATTGCATTTATATAATGTTGTAAGTATTGTTATTATATTTATAAACACAAACAAAATTTAAGTTTTTCGTTTTTTCCTTGTGGGTGCTACAGTGCTTATGTACAAGCTGTCACTGGTTATATTATATTTATAAAAAGTTAACGAGTAATGACATGGTTAATCGTAATTCTAAATTAAAACTTAATAAAACAATGTCGATGCTTGATGATATAATGGGAACAAGAAGATATCAGGAAATGAAGGAGGAGGAAGCAAGAGACAAAGGAAATTAGGGGAAGAGAATCTGCCGAGCTATACCATTGGACCTGTCAAGAGACAGAACACTAATGATGATGATAAACAATTACGACCTGTAATAATGTATGGAGGCAAAATGTGGCCATTAACACAAAGATTTAGATAGATTGAGAATTTTGAAAGGAAAATATTAAGGAAAATATATGGACCAATAAAAGAAGAAAATGACATATGGAGAATTAGAACAAATAATGAGCTTGAACAACTAACTAATAGTGAACATATATAAATTCATAAAGAATAGCGTGATTAGGGCATATAGAAAGAACGGAAAAAGATAGGAGTTAAAAAAATATTTGAGTGGAAACCATTAGGACAAAGGAAGAAAAGCAGACCAAGAAAAAGACGGATTGATGATGTATAAAAAGAATCTTACAAATCTAAAAGTTATGAATTGGAATTAAGAAGGAATTAAGGAAAATAAGAGTTAAGAAGAATATTGCACAGAAAAAAAAAACAAATGACTAAAACGCATAAGGAATTGTAAAGCTAGAAGTTTCTGTACCATCTCTTCACACCTATAGTTTTTCTCAGAGCTGTCATCTCTGGTTCTTTTCTTTAATTATTATTATTATTATTTGTCACCTCCAGGGGGTCCAAAGACTCATTGAGGGAGGGCATCCACTCTGCAACTCTGCTTCCACCACTCACAATCCACCAACTGACCGCAACTACACTAACGCCATCTACCGCCGACCAACACCACCACTAGTATGCCCACAGACAATCGCAAACATCCATGCCCACGGCGGGATTCGAACCCCCGGCTTCTTGACTCGAAAGTGGACACGATAACCATTCGGCCAACCAGGCTGGCCGAATGGTTTTGGTTTTGAGTAATTTCTCTTATTCCATACAAATGCATTCAGTTGACTCCCTACCATGCAAGCGTTGCTTATTGTGTTGTCTCTTTTCATATTTAATTTGCCATCTTCACAACAAACTAAAAACTATTAGGTTCTCCATTTTGATCTGACTCTTTTGACATTATTACTGATTTCAATGCCAACTTTGTTATGGATTATTCAGTTTAGTCAAAGAATCCTGCAGAGTAGATTTATTTAGAAGTATAGCGTGATTTCCATAAAGGTAAACAGCTGAGATTAATATCTCCAGTTTTGATATCAGGTATGAGAAAAATTAAGAAGGAATAGCAGTGGAGATGGCGTGCACCTTTGTCTCACACCTGATTTTACATCAAACCATTCTCCAGTACCTCCGATTCTAACAACCGATTTGTCAATTCAGTTATAACTTGCTTGATCTAATATCCCATTTACACCATATAATTCTAGTTCTGAACAGCCTCTCTTGCCATTTGTCATGTTTTTTTTTTTTTTTGGATTCTGTATTCATATGCATATATGATAAGTAGGACTCCTTGTGTTAAGTAGTATTTCCTTTCATCTTCCATGTAGCAGAAATTAACAAAGGTAGGGATTCCCTTTCCAAAATAATTTCCATGGGTATGAAAAAGGGACTGCTGGATTTATCCCCCCTATACACTGTACAGAATAAGTTTTTTTTTTTTTTTTAATTTAGGAAAACTTAAGAACAACACTGCTGTCGTAACTTTTGCTTTGAACATCCAGTGTTTATCTTAGTGCGCAGTGTTTTTGTTCACCATGATTAAAGAAAATTAGGCCATCATGCTCTTCTGTGGTAGGTATCATAGGTTTGCTTGCGCAATTACCCGTGATGAATATAATCAAATCTAAAACCAGAAGTGCTTCTGAGTTGCAGCTTATGATAGTATCCTCCAATGGACTGCCACTTGATTTGTTTGAACAGAATGTGAAAATGATCAGCCGTATTTTCTGGAAATATGTGTTATATCATATAAAGGGCCATTCTGGTAACAAAAATTAATGTAATAAATTATTTTTCTAATGTTAATGTCTCACAAAGGAAATCCTCCAGCCACAATAGCACTACTAATCATTTCATTGACCTCTTCTGTCGACTTATTAGGCCATATCATTTAAAAGAAATGGGGGAGGCCTCTCGGAAGAATACTTTTTTGCTTGGCGAATAGGATTTTGCATAATTTTTCGAGCCCTGACTATAGGTCAAAATTATCCAGTAAATAAAGCAGTGGTTGAATAGATTTGCATGATAACTGTCACTTTTATTATATACAGTGATTTCTCAACTTTTCAACCTATAAATCCCCAAATCCCCAGTTGACCACAAGTTTTAAAAGATAGTACCAAACTATGTAACAGTTTGGTTAACTGTACATTCAGTTAAGTGACCACTCATATACGAAAAAAACTAATTTTGTCAACAAAACAGACAATAGTAATAAACAACGTAAAACACAAAGCATATGTAGGCTCAGGTATCGCCTGTAAACCATTCCCCCTTCTTATAAACTTTGCAACTAGTGCAGCAAGCACTTCATGATACTTTTGTGCTGAAATAAAACCATGAGAATACAGAACAGCTGAAGAAAATAAACCAGACTCCAGAAGAGATACCAAAGTGGAAGTAATACAGTGAAAAAGTATATCATCTTATTAAAACAATCTGGATTAGAGATAGTTGTTCTACTATCTTGTTTTTCTACAAGATAGTAGAAAAAAATTTTTCTGGTTATAAATTAAGGTGACACCTTTTCACTAATTCTACTGTATATGGAAAATATACAGTATTCTGATTTAAAAATAAAAATAAAAACGTTTTAATTACATTTCTAGTACTGGGCCACCTTTGACCTGAATGACAACATCTATCGTTCAGGTTATGCTTTCGACCAATTTTTGATGTCCCAACGAAAATATTCTTCTGTTCCTCGTGCAAAGCTTCCCCCCATTGTTGACTGCCACTGTGGTCTGCAGCGAATTCAGCATTCTAACTTGTCCCAAAGATGTTTGAGGTTGAGAGCTGGACAGTCCAATAATTCAGTTTTCTTTTATGGAAATCAGCCTTGAAAATGCAGTTCAGTATGACATGGAGCAATGTATTTGCTGAAACATGCAACAGTCACTGCCAAAGTACTTCCAGTGTCAGAAGCATTAAGTTGTCCGGGTAGCCATCAGACGTCATGGGTTTTGGGCAAGATCCACCAATGGACCAAGCCCTATTCAAATGAAACATCTCTAATACCATTACTGAGCCTTCATTTGTCCAAACCTGACAATTGAAATGATGCAGTCCTACCAAACACTCAGGAGCCATCGACAAATCACGTGGAAGCGTGATTCTTCGATTCCAATCTACAGTCTAGGATGGTGTGAAAGACATCCCAGATGTCATTTTTGCACTGGGGATGGCTTGTTCACAGCTGCTTTGCCATGGTAACATAAGGCATGCAAATCCCTGCAGTCTGTGAGGTCCTTTGCTGATGACATGCAGGATGCCTGAACATTCCACGACACAGCTTATTGTGGAATAACACTCAATGACCGAGATTATAGCCTCCCAGGCTGTTTTCTTGCTGTGCTAATACCAACTTTCCATGTATGAATTACATATGGTGCAGTGGATTTCAGTACACTGAACTGGGTAGCAATGTCACCGACAAAGACTACTAATGTAATCCCAAACTACCATCTCACGTTGGAAGTCTGTCAGTTCAGCTGAATGTGGCACTTTAATATCGAGTACAGTGTAAAGCATGCAGCATACCCTTACACAGACACCTCGTGAATATTTGCATGAGGTAGGATCCGAAAATTGCATGGCACGTGAGGTGTCAAAATACTTTTTCTCAACATAGCATATCACTTCTGCATTACTTCCACCTTTCTCTCTTTTGAGTCTGGCTCCCAGTGATGATATTCATAATGTTTGTCTTTGAGTTTGCTTTCTCCCTAGGGAGAAAAGAGGCTCTTGGTGGCTGATTTTTGCCTGTCATTGAGTGTAGCCACCACTGAGTTTCCTGTGCTGGAGTCATTCAGATCGGGAGTAATAAGTTTAGTAGTGATCCTTTAGAGTCACTGAGATTTAGAGCGATCTTGTAGATCACTGAGTTTTTGGAGGAGTACCAAATACCTTGCAAAAAGCACACCCATCAATAGCAGCATGTACCTTTAAAAAATTAAACTCCAATTGCTAATCTTAAAAAAAAAAGATACCTTAAGAAAAATAAATAAACACAAAGCAGTATATCACATTACCTCTTGAAAAACGTGGTGTGCCATGGCTCCATACTTGGTCCACAGTTGTTTAATGCATTGGGAACAATTTGAAGTGATATCCAGTTGTTTACTGATAATGCTGAGTTATGAAGAGTACAGTAAATAAAGGCGATATAGTGATCCTGGAAGATGATTTGAATAAACTGTCAGTATGTCAAAGGGTAACATTTTTTCTTTTAACGTAGCTAAATGTAAAGTTATTGACTTTGGGTTGAAAACATTTCAGTTTGTGTATTCTGATGATGGGGTTTCATTGCTGAAAATTTAGGCCAGGGCTCTGGGTGTTGAGAGAACTGAGAGGTCACATTGCAAAAATTGACAAAACAGTTCAGATCAGAGGTTCAAATACGTTGACTAGTAGGGAGAAAGTCATTCTTCTTCTTTAACTCTGGTACAACCCTATCTGGACTTTTATGCTCAGGTTTGGTCACCTTGGTGATATGGAGGTGGTTGAGAGGATTCAGAGGAGAGTAACTAAGATGGTTTCAGGCCTGTGGAATGTTCCACATGAAGAGATTGAAGATTTATGGGTTACAAAAATCGGAGATAGAAGGAAAAGAGGTGACATGATAGAAACATGAAGTTACTGAAAGGGTTTTATAGAATGGAAGAAATTATTCACTATATGACAGGTGGAGATAGAACAAGAAGTCATCATTGGAAGTCGAATAAACCTTTAGTTAAAAAGAATGCGAGGTCTAGAGTTTTTGCTACCAGGATGGTGAACGAGTGAAATGGGTTGCCTGCAGTTGTAAGTTCTTCACAGTGAATCCGTTTAAGGAGAAGTATGATAGGTACTGTGTGAACACTGGTTTGCTTCTGCCTCTCATGGTGAAATTCTAATTGGATCGTGGATTCTATGATAGGTATATTGTGAACTATGCTGTGGGCCTCCCGCGATGAGTCTTTTGACTCCACCATGGAGATATCCGTTAACAACAACAATAATAATAATAATAATAATAATAATAATAATACCACTCCACTGCACACAAAAACAAGCCCAAATAGTACAACAAACCAATTTGCAGTTACTACAAAAAAACCACTAAAAAAACAGTACGAAAAAAAGTCTTACGAAATGCAATCCAAACAGAAAAAGCACACACCTCAATAAACACACATGTAACTACAGATAACATTTCCAATGGCGTCAACCAGTACCATAACTAGGCAGGTGCAACGGGTGCACAGACACAGGGCCCAGGACAAAGGCGGCCTGAAATAGTATCAAAAATAATCAGTATTATATTTTCAAATTTAAAAATTTGCCGCTGGGGGAGGGGGATGTGATTCCGTACCTTTTTTGGTTAAAGTTAAAAATTAACCGGTCTATTTCTATGGTATCGTTTATTTTTATTTTTTTCCAAAAAAAAGGTGGGGGGGGGCAAAATAAAATCTTGCACAAGGCCCATAAAAGTTAGTTACGGAACTGGCGTCGACCATGATCAACGTCACATGGTTTTGTCGATTTCTTGACTCCAAAAGCATAACCTTTCCTCTGCTTTCGTTATTAAACTTTAAGTACTATAAAATTCTCTCTCAATGTAATAATATCTACAGATAAGACATATAAGAAAAGCTTTTCTCGACTGCAAATATATCAGCGAGTCTTATTAAGAGATCATCCCCAGAAGAAAAGAATTCTTTGTTCGTTCATTGTTTACAGCCATTACCATGTTTTACCAGAATTCAGGTAAAACCGAGGAATCAGATAACCGTTTTGTGTAAACAACAGTTTTGACACAGAATGCTTGACAAGCGCAATGGTTATCAAGTAACGTTCGATATCTTCACTGAAAAACAATTACTCATTTCTCAGAACGAAAAGGATTAAATAAAATGTTCTTTCCGCGATGAGTTCTTTGACCCTATGGAAATACCAATATTGAGTAACCGTAATTTTATCGTTCCTATATTTACATGCCGTATCGCCTACCCCCATGCATTTATGTATGAGCCATGTGCAGATAATGCGATGTTATTGTCTAACGCCTTCAAGGCGCCCAAAAACTTACCGAGGGAGATACTCCACATAACTCGCCGTCTATTCTACTCCTTTCTTTACAGACGACCATCTACTGCCCACTAATAGTATATTAATTGCATGTGTTCTCTGGCCAATTTGCCTGTAAGGGGAAAAAAAAACAACTGCTGAATCCGTATGAGATTACTATCTTCAAAGATTCCTTTCGTCGAATCGAACTCGTATTTTCCAACCGAGTTTCTTCACATTCTGCACATGCCGACAAAGGTTTGGTCGATTGGTAGAGCCTCTGCTACTAATGAATCGGTTAAGTTTGAGCGCGGTTAGTAGTTGGAAGGAGACCAATCGTTCGATGCTATTGGCACACCCTCGATGAGTCTTTGGACTCCCTGGAGGTGCCAAATAATAATAATAATTTCATCTGAAAACTTTACATTGCTAATGAATAAAAAATGACAAATGAACATAAAATTTTAGACAGTACTCCAAGTAACCAATCGGCTATCCATTCCTGGACTAGTTGAGAGTTTTGATTCTTATGGTGCAAAGACACTAGTTGACAGTGTTGCATGTGCTATTTCACCATTCTTGAAAGTCCCTGTCAGGAAATCACTGTGAGGGGTACTACAATACCAACCACCAAAACCAACATGAATCCTCACATGAAGCTGCATGAGAAATGAGTCTTCTTGCAAACCTGTGACAAGGATTTTCTGACAATTACCGTAAACTGCACTGTAAGATGGAATTGCCATTTCCCTAATCTCCTGGTTTAGATAGCACTGAGCTGAGGAAAATGTCAAACAATATCCAGACCTTGCCTCAAAGGTGCAGTTGGAAGGAATCGTATGCTTTTACACAATTTCTGGTATCATGCTACAATAGGACAGCGCTTTGTCTATCAAATGCTGATTTGGTTAATCACAGAACTGTAGAAATAAGAAGACAATGAGGACGGATGGGATTAAGGCCAATGCAGAGTGAGTTAAGCAGTTAGAATAGGTTGGCTGCTGAAATGTGGAAGAGAGAGAGTGGGGGGGGAGAGCTGGTAAAAGTGGAGTGAACTTTAGAAGACAATCACACTGATCTGTGATTGTCTTCTAAATTTGTTAAAGATTTATTTAAGGATGTAAACACAGCAATTGTTGTGTTTTAGAGTGACAATAGGAAGAATATGGTTACAGAGCTACTTGTGTATAGAGGCTGATGGAAGTTTTTTCACTTGGCTATGCTACCAATTATATATTTGGCTTAATCCTTTATCCAAGTGTAAGCAAACAAAGTTTGCACCTGAAGTATTTTCAGGACTGGGGCAAACTTGTGGTAAAGGTGATATAAGTTCTCATCACTTGCCTTAGTATCCCATAATGCAAAACACATATCCTTGCAGACATGTATAATGCTTTACTAAATCACTTAAGGAATTGAACAACATAGATACGAATATAAATTAAATTATACTTTCATAAATATTTCCGATATTTCGGCAATGTCACATTGCCATCTTCAAAAGGAACGTACATGTAGGCACTACAAAACAGTAACTGAGAATGAAGTGATGAAGCTATTGTTCTCCTAAAAGTCCTGATGGTGCCCTCTAGCAGGCTAAGTAAGTGTTCTTGGCTGTTGGGCTGAAGGTCTGCTGATGTAAGCTTCCCAAATTTGGGACAGTTGCACACAACCAAATTTGTTGAGGTTTGGAGAGGTTCTTAGGGCTGAAGCTGATTCCATAAATAGTCTTTTGAATTTGTATTTGCTACGGTGTATTACTGTAGCTTTCTTCCACCGTATTTTGTGGCGTGTATCCAGAGCATGGTCTGCAAGACCAGAATGGCTGTACTTGTGAAAACAGATGTAGTCCTTGTGTTCAGAAATCCTCATATATTTGCTGTCCTGCTTGTTTGGCCAAAGTAGGACAGTTTACAGCTGCAAGGGAACTGGTATACACCAGGTAGGTCTAGGCGAAGTGGTTGGTCTTTAGTAGAGCGGATAAGGGATGCCAATTTTCTGTATGGTCTGTAACAGGAGGTCAGGTCATGTTTTTTAAAGATTTTGGTAATTTTTTCTGAGGTGCCTCAGATGTAGGGAATAGTGATGGATTTAGAGTAATCCTTGTTGTAAGCCTGTCTACGAGAATGTATAATGCTATTAAGGGAAGGGTCACTACTACCCAGACCAGTTTTGACCTTTATTGAGGTCTCATCAGCGGGAGCTAGACTCAGAAGTGGTGATACTAAGGTGGAAGTAATGGAGAAGTCATATTTCCATATGCCGGTTGCCAATAATATGACTTCTCCATTACTTCCACCTTAGTTTCGCCACCTCTGGGTCAGAGCCATGATCAAATTAGTTTCTCCAAATCATTTGTAGCACTGAAACCTGTTTGACAGAGAATGGCATATTGACAAAATAAAGATAATTGATATTGCATATTTCAAGAAGACAAAGGATAAAAGAGGAGCTGTAACCTTTAAGTGGAGGAGTCAGAGAAGTAGTGGTGAGCCTTGAGGCTGTTTGACATGAAGTTGAGATGAGTAGAAATATTAGATAATTAGTGGGGTGCTATAGTATGGGTGACGTAGAGAGGGGTGATTTTGATGTGCTCAAGTAGATGAAATTGGTGAGTTACAGGTATCTGATAATAATTGGTGACTAACTATGGAAGAATTTATTGGGAGCAAGAAGCATTGTGCAGAGAGAGAGAGAGAATCCTTACAGATAAGAAAGGTTTCTAATCATGGTGATTAGAAAAGCATGCACACTTCACTGCAGAAAAGCATGGCAAAAACAGATTTGTAACATATTTCCATACCATGACCAGTTGTGAGGTAATGGGTGGGAAATCAGCAGTGCGTGGCACCTCATTCAAGGTCAGTTATTTTTGACAGTATGGAACTGTCACGTTAAAAGGATACCTGGAAATAAAGTTATGGAGAAGATGCAAAGAACAGGATCCTCAGCAGCTGTATGAGGAGTACAAGGTACATGCCAGGAGAGTATAGAAAAGGAGAAATTCACACATGAAAGACTGAGTCAGCAAAGCAAAATCCTAAAATTATAGTCAAGTGAAGTTAAGTTATAGTAGAAGAAAGGGTGAGTAAAGAATACTAATTTTAGTTGCTGATGGCATGCTGTTTCTTTGAAATTACAACCAAGGCTATGATACCAGTGTATTATAACTACTAAGCTTGTTCTCCTATCTGGTTTGCATGAGGAATAACCCTATTACTTCTATATTAGGCTGGCTAACTCACCTTAAGTTGAAAATTATTATTAAATGACACCTCCAAGGAGTCCAAAGACTCATCGAGGGAGGGGAACCTACTCTACAATTCTCTGTTTCCACCAACTACAGCGAACTTCAACTACCATCATCATCTACACCAATGCCCCTCTACTGCCCACCACTAGTATTTTCAAAGACAATCACAAACATCCGTGCCCACGGCAAAATTCAAATCCACAGCCTTTTGGCTGGAGAGCAGATACACTAACCACTCAGCCAACCAGGCTGGCTTAAAAGTTCTTCATGTCTTAGATGAGATTCAAAAACTAGGGTCTTTCCAACCAAACAGAATTTTTCGATGGATGACATCTGTAGAAAATATAGTGGGTAGAAACATTCAGCTATTTTGCTAGATTTGGGAGTAGCACTGAATACATTTGGGAAAGAACAGCCTAACTATTAATGAAAGTGAAATATTTTAAAGAAGCATGATATTAATAAGGCTTTTTGACTGGAAGACCACTATGTGCAAAGGATCTAATAATGCCTTTGACTTGATCAACAAGTCTGGCAATGCGAAATTTCACAGGTGCAGAAGGAAGGAAAAATATGCCTCTGCATAAGGGAGCATTTGAGTCAATGGTGGGCAAATGGTTGGATGAAGACCAACCATCCCCAGAAGTGACAAAGTTGTGTACAGACTGACATTGAAGAAAAACATGTCAGTTGCATACCACCACAGGGTTCTGTTCTGGAGCTATTGCTGTTTACAGTTCAAGGTTTAAAAGATGTTTGCTGCTGATGCTAAATTGGTGAGTAATGTTAAACAACACTGATATAATGTTGTTACAAGAGGATTTGAATAAGTTGGTGCTCATCATCAATTTCCTGATATGCACCCCTCAAGCAATGTTCAGATGGCTATGGCAGCACTACATGATTGCATTTACATTATTAATAATTTCCAATCAACAATTTTCATCCAAGTTCGTCAACTACTTGTCAGCACTCCAATATTGTTGTATCTAACATTTTTCTTCTGAAGTACTTCTGGCTGAACCAATCCTAGATCTTGGTCATCCTCTGGGTCTTTTTCCTGGCATCTTATTTGCTCACCTTTCTTCACCCATTAGCTCTGCTCATACATTCTTGAATGATAACAATGTTAAGTTCCTTCCTAATATCTTCATTTTTAATATGATTCTACCATTGATGCCATTTGTTCAGGCCCTTAATTTTTCTAAGAACTCTGTCGTCTCCAGTATTTGATCAAGTGCTTAATTTCTAATCCAATTCTCAGATCCATAACTTAAAAATGGTTTGAACATTGTCTTGTATATTGCTAGTTTGGTGTTTTTGCTAATTTCTTTCTTATGCCATATACATTTATTCAACTGTGTCCCAACCATACAAGCTTTGCTTATCTTTTGTTGCCTATTTACAAATTTAATCTTCACTAAAAACTGCTTGAACAGCTGAAATATCTTACGTATTCAATAGGTTCTCCATTGAGAATACAGCTAAAATTTTCTGTCTTTCTGCCTATTTCATAGGTTTGGTCTTTTTATTGCTGATTTTCATGCCAAATTTGTTACAGCTGTTATTCAATATAGTTAGAGAATCCTGGAGACTTGCACTGGATGTGTTTAGGAGTACAACATCTGAATACAGCAAAGAGTATCTTTTTCATATCTCTGATTTTAATATCAGGTTTAGTGCCACTTTCTTCCATAATATGATCGTATAGATGATGAATAAGAGTGGAGATAATGTGCATCCTTGTCTCACACCTGCTTTTACATCAAACCATCTTCCTCTTCTCCTTCAATTCTAACTGCTGACTGACAACTTAAATAGATGATGTATTGCTCTGTATAATGTTCCATTTACTCATATAATTGTATTGTTTTGAAAAGCTTTCTATGGTTGCCATGTCATATGCCTTTTCCAAATCCACATCTGGAAAAGGCATAACTTCTTTTCAAGTATGCTTGCATAAACCTTACCTGGAACACTCAGTAGAGAAATTCCTCTATAATTCTCAAATTCATCTTTATTCCCTTTTTTATAGATAGGAACTATGAGCACCCTACTCCAACTATCTGGAATTTGACTTACTAACCAGGCAATGAGAATTATGTAGTGTAGCCACTGCAAAACTTTTATACCTCCATATTCAAGCATTTCTAGTTGAATATCATCTACTCCAGCTACTTTTCCACATTTCAAGTTTCTGATGGCTTTTTCTGCCTCGAGTATTGATATGTTTCCCTGTTTGCATTTCTCTTGAAAAGTCTCTACTACTGCTCTCTCGCTGATTGTTTCATTTAACAGTCTTTCAAAGTAAGTATTCCAAAGATCTAGGACATTCTTATCTTCAGTTTTTATGTACCTGTGATTCCTTTATGATAATCTGTTCTGTTTCTGAGCTTTTTCAATATCCTGCAAAACATTTTGCGACCTTCCTGATATTTATTTTCTATATTCTTATTGAAGTATTCCTATGACTTTTGTTTAGTTACTTTCACAGATAGCTTAGCTCTTTTATGTTTTTCTCTGAACTCTTTTGGAGCATCTTCTGACTTATTTGCTACGAACTTTCTATATACTTTCTTTTCCAGGACTGCTTCTTTAACATCTTGTGTCCACCAGGGTGTTCTTATTTTTCTATCCTTGCAGACAACTTCACCTCATATCTCCCTAGCAATACCAGTCAGTCAACATTTTCTTCAGAGTTTGCCACTGAGACTCTGAGGTTTGTTTTTTATTTTTTAAACTGTTTCATTTTTTCTTCAATAAAGTTTTTGTAGTCATCTATAGTTTACCTGTAAAAGCTCTTGAACTTTACTTCTTTTTAATTTTTTTTAAAACTAAGTGATGGTCACTTCCACTTTCACAACCTCTGTACACTCGTCTTGGACCAGCATGAAGATGCTACTGTCAATGACGTAGCAATGAGGCTTTTATCTCTTGTATCTTCTCTCCAAGGGCATGCCAAGGGTATTTGCTGCCTGGCTGTAAACTTTTATCAGCCACCCCTAATACTGCATTGTATAATCCAAATTAGATATTAGCTACATAAAATGCTGCTGCCCGGGTGCGGTGCACCCTTGTACCCTCGGGTTGGCATGGCCCTGCTTCTCTCCACATGAACTTGTGCACATCTTTATGTTGGAATATGGTGTAACGACTAGTCTGTGTCCTAAGCAGAAATCCATTAATACTTACTATTGCCTCCAAATTTTCTCAAAATATTCCTATATGCCTGGTGGGATTCATTTCCTACTCTGCTGTTTAGATCTCCAACAAGGACCACTTTTTCTTCTTTGTCAGCTGCCTGCTCTAATGACTCAAAAAATTCCTCCACTTCTTCCTTAGGAGAACCTTTTGCAGAACCATAGACACAAAATAAGGTTCATTGTCCATTTCCCAATTTTCAAGTTTGCCCACATAACTCTACTTAAAAGGTGCCTTCTAATCGAGATTTGTCTTCATGTTTGATGTTGAATGCTATCGTTCTTCCTATTCCTCCCTTTCCTTGATCACTACTGCCCAAATATAACATCCTATACTTATTATTTAGCAAGATCTGTGTTTTTGTCTTCTTTGTCTCAGTAATGGGAATTATGTCCACATGGTAATAAATGGAGTTGTCAGTTCTTTGTTGCTTAGAGTAAAGTTAAGCACCTTGGCCCTGGAGATGGAGTGAGACTCTTTTTTTTGGGGGGGGAGTAAATAACGGTACAGCATACTGGCATCTTTATTAACAGTGATGTCTGATGCATGGATGCACTTTAGAAATTTGTAATATTCAGTAAATTTTTTTTACACATTTATCTAGCATGCAAATAAGCTTAACTATTTAATTTACATTTTTCACTATACAATTGTTAAAATTGTATATAAGTTTATATTTCTGTATCATTTTTTATTAAAAATTATTGTATACATGTTACTTATTTTTTATATATACTTGTACAATAAATTTATGTTTAATAAACTGTATGTTATATACATAATTTGTTCTTATTCCAAAATCTTTATCACACTATGAAGTAAAAATATGAGTAAATATATTTGGTTTTATTTTGGTACACTGATTTTAATTTTCAATTTTTTCTGCTAGCAAAGAATGAGTACCAGTGCCTACTGAGTTACAAAAAATGCACTGCGTTGAGGTATATTATACTGATGGAGTTTTGCTTCATAAAGTGGAGGGGACAACAGATCTGAGAGTGGTGGATAGTAAGTTGAAGTTGTAAAGGTTACTCAGAATTAGAGACCTCACATAGATCTGGTCACTTGAATATTCAAGTGATAAGGAAACAAAATAAAGTCCAGAGGCAAGTGACTTTCTGGATCATGGAATGTTGAGTACAAGGATAAGCTGAGGTAACAAGCTCTGTAGAGCTTGGCAGATAGGAAGTAAAGGGATGATATGACAGACATATAGAGGAGTCTAATCAGCAGATACAAGCAAGTGATTGCATAGCTAATAGATGGTGGGCGAACAAGTGGTCATTCTGGATAACTTGTGTGTAGTGGTCCTGTGGCTAACAGGGGTGTAGTCGGGCCAGGGCAATGCCCTGGTACTTTTTTAAAACTATCAACATTTTTAAATTCATTATAATAAATTATAAGAATTATAATAATGAGACTTATAATGCATTTCCAGCATTCAGTCAAAAAAATAGCAGCTTGCCACTCTTTTAATTTTTGTTTCAGAAAAGAAGGCAATCTCTCTCTGCCATATGGCTGTCGCAATAATAATAATAATGCCACACTTCGTGCTCTGTATTTTTGTTTACAAGGTAGAGTCCTATCCTTTTAGGACTACACCCCTGTTGGTTAAGACATATTTTTTGAGTGAAAGGTAGTGAATAAGTATAATAAATTACCAGGTGGGGATAGCAAGTGAACCAACACCAAATGAATTCAAAGTAAAGTATGCCATACTATAGAAATCTATGGAAAATTTTGCTAGTAATTTTCCATAGATTTCTCTAGCTACTGTGAAAGCATAAGACATCTGAGGTCTTATGCTTTTACAGTAGCTAGAGAAATAATACTAAATACTATATCTAAATGATTCAATATAATTGGACAGAGTCAATTACTCTAATTTTAAATTCACAAGGGGCAAATATTTTCAATTAAATTGGAATAAAAAATTAAATCAAACTAGGGATCTGGTTTGAAAATTGATTTATTTCAGTAAAAGCTTAGAACATGTATTTTAATTTCCAGTTAACAAACTACAGTTATTCTTATGTTTTATGAGAATAGCGAATAAATTACTCATTTCTGATGGTAATCAAGTTTCCATTTAATAAGCATGGTTCTTAAAAGTAAACAAAGAAAAATGAAAAAACTGCAATACATACAATTCACAACCAGAAAAAAAAACTGCATACCAGATATAGTTTAAAAAAAAATTAGATACAAGGCTGTTTTAGCAGGGTACACTTTAGATTTTAATAATAATTGAAAAGGTTAGAATTATTCTAGAAAAATTTTCAACATGAGATTCCTCCTGTGCTAACACCTGATCAGCATGGATGAGCAATTCCCTTGGTGGTGACTGATATCTAACACAATTTTTGTAAGAGGACAACTTTCTGACTCATAAAATCTTAGGTGTACTGTGACCAATGTTGAACCATTAATAATTCCTGCATATTAAACTTTAAAAAAAATGCTGCATGATATCTTGCAAATTTCAGGATTTAAGTCTTATATTTTTTGGAATAATTTATCTTTTATTTTGGCCTCTTGAGATCTGATAAGTCCAACTGGGTAATTCTCAAGTCCATTATTGTGCACTTGTCTTCTTTACTTAATATTTAGTGCAGCAGTAATGTGTAGTGAGAATTGGAGTATTATGGCTCCAGGTAGTGATTTCTATAATGTCTTGTGTTTCATTGAAAGTATACCTGATATTAATTTTGCATTATTGATGAATGAAATGCATCAACAATAATAAGTACTGAAAATAACAAATCAATTTTTACACTGATACATTAGCTGTTAAAAACATGAAGATACTTCGAATTCTGTTTAAAAAAAAATTCCATACCAGATATAGTTGACAAAAAATTAGATACAAGGCTGTTTCAGCAGGGTACACTTTAGATTTTAATAATAATTGAAACGGTTAGACTTCTAGAAAAATTTTCAACATGAGATTCCTCCTGTGCTAACACCTGATCAGCATAGATGAGCAATTCCCTTGGTGGTGACTGATATCTAACACAATTTTTGTAAGAGGACAACTTTCTGACTCATAAAATCTTAGGTGTACTGTGACCAATGTTGAACCATTAATAATTCCTGCATATTAAACTTGAAAAAAAAATGCTGCATGATATCTTGCAAATTTCAGGATTTATTTAAGTCTTATATTTTTTGGAATAATTTATCTTTTATTTTGGCCTCTTGAGATCTGATAAGTCCAACTGGGTAATTCCCAAGTCCATTATTGTGCACTTGTCTTCTTTACTTAATATTTAGTGCAGCAGTAATGTGTAGTGAGAATTACAGAGTATTATGGCTCAAGGCAGTGATTTCTATAACGTCTTGTGTTTCATTGAAAGTATACCTGATGTTAATTTTGCATTATTTGATGAATAAAATGCATCAACAATAATAAGTACTGAAAATGACAAATCAATTTTTATATTGATACATTAGCTGTTAAAACATGAAGATACTTCAAATTCCGTTTAAAAAAAAAAATTACCGTTGTAGATATGTAGAAGTGTTCATTTTCATCATCTTAAATTAATTCAGTTATTTTTCATTTATTTGTTTTTATAATACATTTTATTAGTGTTGTTATAGGACCTCCATGGAAGATGAGTTTTTTTTTAAAAATTTATTTTGATTATTACTATGCTAACGCCATTGGCAGTAACAAACAACAGAACCAAGCATGTTTGATTATAAGCTAAATAATAAATTATTGCGACTAACTGCACTATGATCACATGGATTCTCTTGCTACATAAAATAATTTCAAAATTGATATAAATAAGTAAGCAATAAATGGATACAAATACTCCAAAATTATGTAAATTTACATTCATTTTTTCTTATATTTCTTTGTAAGTGAATGTTTTATCTTACTTATCATACCAGTGAACACAATAGTTCCAGCGAAAACTAAGACAGTACCAATCCAATGGGCAACAGTGAAGGGATTCCTGAAATAAAATATGGAAAACAGAAGAGAAAAAAACTTCCGCATTGTGACCACAAGAGTTACAGACAACGAGGAGTATTCTGTTGTTAGTGTAAAAACAGATCTCACACAGATGTATCTGAAATTACAGTTAAGGATAAAAATTCTTTTGCTTAAAAACATTTAAAAAAAACTGAATAAGCAAACATAAACATGAAATGATTAATTTTCCAAGGAATATGTATAAGTTACATTTCATCATAGAATAAGGCTCATCCATAATTTACATAACTGATTGGAGTCAGGGCTAAATCTTTTGTGAGTAGAACTGGAATCAAATCCAGTCTACTAATCTGTACATATAGAAGTTTGTGATAAAAGTATGTCAAATGGGTAATTCTATAGAAATAAATAAAATAACCTTATGAAATGTATGGACAAGCCAATATAGCAATAAAATTAATCTAATTATTGGTATAGAGATGAATTAAAAAATTTAGTGGTAGATGGAAAAAGGTTACATACAGTAATTAACATAATGCAGCATAGGTTGGTACCTGGTGAACTTGGTGATAGGTTATAAGCTGCTAGTTCATGTGACCAGTTAGTAGAAATGAACATTTGTAGTAAGAGCCAGATGTCAGTTGTATTGCTATGAAATTATAGCATAGCAGGATATGATTCATTTGGTATTCCCTTCTTCTCTCTCCTTTCTGGGGTGGGGCACATATTTCTGCTGATAAAATCTGTGTACTAAATAAATTTATCACAGAAGGGAAAAAAAAAGCTTAATTTAGTATTCCCCTCTTCCTTTACTGTGAATTATAACTGCCACAGGATATGTTTTTATTAGTGTTTTAGGAGATGCTTAAATGAAGTGTGCTGCTTTGTAATTTAGCTAGTTACGTGAAATAAAAACTTTTGGTCAGGTACAATACAAAGGAATTAAGACTATAACACCAAATTTTTGTGGTGTTATAGTCTTTCCCCAGAAGGGGAAAAAAAGCTTAATTTAGTATTCCCCTCTTCCTTCACTGTGAATTATAACTGCCACAGGATATGTTTTTATTAGTGTTTTAGGAGATGCTTAAATGAAGTGTGCTGCTTTGTAATTTAGCTAGTTATGTGAAATAAAAACTTTTGGTCAGGTACAATACAAAGGAATTAAGACTATAACACCAAATTTTTTTTTTTTGAACAGTTAAAAAATACAATTTATTTCATAATTTCCTAGATTAGTCCAATTATTTATTTACATTACTGCATTTTAGCAACTTTTGCTTGTAATATGATCTGGTTATAAGGAAGAACAGCTATAATAAGAAATAATGGTAGGTCAGTCAAAAAAAAAAAAAGTCAAGCACCATAAATGCTTCACCCTTGACAATGACTATAGTATGCTTAGTAAACATGTGATAAAAATTCATTTTAAACCAAGCTTAATCATGCTACCGGCCAGAACGTATATATACGTCCACATTACCACATTACCATGGATGCGAAGTGCATATTAAAAAAATTTATGATAGATACGAAGCTTTTGAGGATGTGTATTTGATCTTTAATGGCCAGTAAGGTGGTTAAAACACTTGTTTACTTCAGAAGTGATAGTAACCTTGGTTGTTCTGAACTGGTGCTGTAATATTATCATGTGCAATACATGAGAATTTTCTCTCAACTAATACATACAAACCAAATGAAAGTTTGAAGTGCTGTAGCTACAAATGGACATCATAGAACCTAGAAAGTTATTTGTGATTCCTGTTTTGTTATCACTGGCCTAAACTTAAGGCCTGTTTAAGGCAAGGTTAAGGCCTGTGCCTAAACCTTGGAGAACATATTGACAGTTTTGAGTAGTACTTTATTACTACTGAAAAGACATTTTCTAGCAAAACTGAGTCCTCAAAAAGTAAACTTGAATGATTCACAAACAGCATGTTGAGAAATACACCGTCAGCCAAAAGTACCAGCAAACTAACAAACGGTGTGATGAAATGAACTACTAGTGGATAATGTGGCAAGAAGTTCAGAATTAATGACTATGAACAAGTTTGAAAACACTTCCCCACAAACACACATAAGAACCCATCTGGATCTTCTTTTTGCTCAGCAGGAACATGAATGATCGTGCAAACAATCTGATGAAAAATGCCAAAATAGTGAGGAAGAGATTACAAGAAAGAATATTAGTGAAGAAATCATGCACTACTAATAGTCATCAAGGAAACCAGGGTGCAAATGCAAATACTGCATTTGGGAAACATGAATGATCCATGCCGTCAATAGTAAATGTGCCAAATTAGCTTCACAATTTTTAAACCATAGGATTAAAGGATACCGACTCAAAGGTAGAAAATTTTTCTCCAGCCAAACCGAAAAAAAAAGAGACAAGGCTAGATTTATGCATAAGCTAGATAAGTTACAGCTTAGGGTTGCACATTACAAGTGGCCTCAACATAACCAAAAATTTATCCAGCAGAGGATGTTATAACTTAGGGACCACAACAATTTTAAATCGAGCACTAAAAAGGGGATTTTGGAATATGCATAATTAAGAGAAGTAATTTACAAAATTCTTGTACTGTCTGGTTGATATATGGCCACCAAAGAAAATTAAGAAATTGTCCAATTTCTTAATTTTTCAATGTCAGTATGAATTTTATTTATACTGACATTGATCTGTATTTACAATTTTCATTCAACAATAACCATTCTAAACAATGTTGGGTTCCTGTTATTTATCCCGGTAAAACTGTTTTGATTTATTTTATATATTGCTAATGTTGATTAGATTTTAATGGTACAGATGCGATCACAGATTGATAGGAAAATAACTATTAACTTAAATGCTAATATTTCGCTGGTATTATACCCAGCATCTTCGGACCACAAACACAGTTTGTTACAGTAGCGAGACAACTGCAATACGGTGTAACAGTGGGACTAGTATGAGTAATTGTAGCGTGCAACACAGAGACTAAAGTCCTAATTAGGTGTCATCTAAGTTAAGAAGAAAAAAAAAACATTAATTCGGTCTTAGGACGACTGTCTCCCAAATCTTTGGTAGATTTATACAGCCATACTTGTTGAGGTTTGGAGTATGTTTCAAGGCTTCTGTTGATTCCAGGAACAACCTCTCTGACTTGTAAATGCTTCTGTGCAGTACTTTTGTTTTTTCCAATTGATCCTGTGTGCAGGGATATCTGCCAGACCAAACTTACCATAGCGAAAGTGCCAGATGTATTTTTTGTGTTCATTGAGACGGATGTCCACAGTTCTTCCTGTCTGTCCATAGTAGGTTCAATGACATGAACTTCATAGACTCCTGGATGTGATAAAGGTGAGAATCTGTCCTTAGGTGAACGGATGAGAGTTGCCAATTTCACATAAGGTTTAAATACGGTGCGTAGTTGGTGTTTATTAAGCACCCTAGATATCTTTTCAGATGTGCCTTTAATGTACGGGATGGTGATAGTTTTATTGTAGTCCTGTGGTAGACAGTGGGGGGATTTTTGGGGAGCATTTAGTATTTTATCTTATGGGGATTATAGCCATTGGTCAGGAAGGTGTGACACAGGTGAGAAAGTTCAGCAGTGAGAGCAATGTCATTGGAACAAATTGCTCTAGCTCTATGGGTTAGCATTTTCAAGATACCATATTGTTGAAAAGGGTGATGGTGTGATTGTTTGTGTAAATATCTCCCTGTATGTGTGGGTTTTCTATAAACTGAGAATGATAAGGAACCTTCTGGAAGATGTGTGAGTAATGTGTCCAGGAAGGTCAGACAGCCATTGGCTTCCAGTTCCATTGTAAAGTGGATTTTAGGGTGCTGGCTATTTAGATGCCCTAAAATTGTATTCAATGTGTCTGGGCCATGCAGCCAAATAGCAAACACATCAACATAGCATAGCCAGAGAGACTAGGTTTGAGAGTGGCTGTGTTGATAGCTAGCTTTTCCAGATGTTCTTTGTAAAAGTTGGCTAAGGGGGGGGGGGAATCCCATAGCTGTCCCATCTAATTGTATATTTTCCCTTTCCATGTAAAATAACCTGCCTGTACTGTGAATTTAAATAGCTGAAATATATCAGGGGGGAATTGTGAATTTAGTAAGTTAAGGGTTTCAGTTAATGGTACATTTGTGAATAATGAGGTGATATCAAATCAAAACTCACCATTAAATCTGAACTCTCTAAGGTGTGGTTTTCTCAAATACTTTTTAGGCGGGCAGAATTTTTAACAAAAGAGGGAGAATTGTTAGTGCAAGTGGTTAGTAGTTTGGCTAAATGTTTAGGAAGTTTATATGTGGGACTGTTTATACTATCTACAACAGGGCGTAAAGGTGTACCTTGTTCGTGAATTTTTGGAGCTCCATAACAATCAACAAACTTGAGAATTTGTTGTTTCTTTAGGCCAGGAAGTGACTTTGTTCAATAATTTGCACACCTTCTTTTCAGTTGGTGGGATCTCAATCTATAATTTGATATGTTGACTGGCTTGGAGAAGTGCATGCATTTTGCTTTCATATTCTGTCATATCCATCACTACCGTTGCAGTTCATTTGTCTGTTTTGGTTATGGTAATGTGGTTATTATTGTGTAGCGCTTTTATAGCCGTGATTTCTTTATGTGGGATATTATTTTTGGTAGGCTTAGAATGGATTAGGACGTTGCCCACATCTAACCGAATATTATTGGCTACTACTGGAGGCAGGTCATGTACCCGTGTTCAACAAAAGCCATTATTTTGGCTTTTGGAACTTTTTTAGGAGTAGTGGCAAAATTGTGTCCCAATTGTGACTTAATGCACTCATGGCTTCTTTGGTTACGGTTACCAATGATAAGTTCACAACAAAAGAAATTCAAAATCCTCCAACAATGCACTGCTACACAGTGGCCGCAATTACATCAAGATGGCGCATTGTGAACTTATCATTGGTAACCTTAACCAAAGAAGCCACGAGCGCATTAAGTTGGGGACAATTTTGCCATTACTCCTAAAAAGTTTCAAAAGCCAAAGTAATGGCTTTCGTTGAACGGAAGAATTGCTTTGATGATATGTTGTAACTATTGTAACTTTTCCAAACTATTCTTTTAGTTTTCTTAACTACACTCCAACTCTTTTCTTCTCAAAGAAGGCATCTGTGCACAAGTTTATTTTGAAGTACCATGTCAGAAAATGTTTGAAGATCTTTCTCGTACTTACAATTAATTTTCTGTCTTACTGCTCTTCTAACAAAACCAACCATTCCAAACCTTTCCTTCAAATGTTAATTTCCTCAAGGATAATTCTCACAGCTCATCTGGCCTGATTTTGAATCTCACTGTGGGTAGGGATGTCTGATTATCTTTAGGTAAGGAGATGAATTTCATTGCGCTGTGCAGGATCACTGTCCTGCTTACTGACGTTCTGAGACAACCTTTCATGGGAGTTGCAAAAAAGAACTCCAACTGGCTTTCCTTTTCCAAGTGCACTGATCAAGTAGGGAGTGATAAAACATTTGCTATTACTGGTGATCTTCAAAAACTGTTCACATAACAAAATGTTAGGTGATAATCTGACAATCCTAACCATTCTCCACTCTTGACCTATTCCTCATGAGTAACCGTTCTGAGTACACTGTGTTTTGCCACTGGGAAATTCAGACTAAATTCTATTGATTATTTTCTAATGGAGCACCAGTCACAGCTGTTGTCATCCATTGTGTTGTCTGGCACTGTAAGAATGCAAGTGGAATGGTCTTTGTAACTTCTTTATACTCATTCCCTTGGTTACCTATTCTTTTTGATCCTCTGACACAAATATATTTGCACTGAACACATCATCAAAGCAATTCTTATTAATTTGGAAACATTTATTCCTTATTTCATTCTAATTTCTCATCCCTTATCTAAGCTTCATTCTCCAAAAAGGTGTGCTGAAGCTGCACAAGAGACGAAATAGAGCAACTGGCTTCATCCAAATCCACTGACCTAGAAACCACTGTTCCTCCATTTTTTTTTTAATACGAGGCAGGTGCTCAATATCCCTTTTTCAATACAACTGCAAACATGCTTCTCCTCTTCCTTTTATTCCATCTCTGTACAGCTTTTTTTTTTTGTTATTATATATATGTGTGTGTTTCCCAACAAGTACAACATCCAACTCTTCAAGAACAACTGTTACTTGCACTCCACACATGGCACTAATTTACTATAGATTCTTCTACCTCTTGTTTATGGGTTCATTAAAAAAAAAACTAATTTGAGTGGGCAAGAAGCAGGAAACTTGTCCAAAGAGCTAATTTGTACCTAATAATTCAATCCATGTGCCATCTCCTATCCAACAAGGTTTTAACCATGTAATTCATGGCTAACCACAGACATAACATGTGGTGCGAGGACCCTATCTCTTCCACATATTGTCGTAAATATTCATGGCTGTAATCCATGTTTATGTGTGTTTACGGGGCCTGTTTGCCTGTTCTGAGTGACATTATTACCTAATAATACCTTACACAGTAAAGTCTTATTAGGTACCATAAAAATGAGCATAGTAAAAACTCTCATATATGTCAAAAATCACAGTGTTAATGCTATACTAAACTTCACTATAAATTTCCTTTGTCCCAAAAGTGATGATCAAATTCGTACCCAACTAAAACCAGTGTATAAATAAGAATAGATGGTCATATTTCCCCAAAATATTTTGTTAATTTCATTCTCTACAATGATCAAAATGAAATGGACGAATACAACATTAACATCAAAGAAGGTATTTATGAATATTTTCTTTGATATTCATGTTATCATTCTCAAATATGTTCAATTCCATTGTTCTTTTTATCATTCTTGTTAACTGACTATGGTTTATAAATATGTATTATGCAAGTGGTGGATTCAGAAGAGAGGCAGTTTTGTTAAATAAGAAAAATTAAACCTACATATACTTTTTGAGATGTAATTCACATTAAACTGCCCAAATGATCATATGGAATGAAATTCACATAATTTATGCTTCTTATCCATGTTATTCTAATAGTATCCATATAATTATTGGCTTGTTTATACATCATAAGGCCTGGTAAGGTTATTAAAATTTGATTGGGGAAAAAAAAAAGTAAATCTAAAAATATTCTTATGTTGTCTTCTCAAGATATTTACAAGCTATGCTGGGATAAGTGCAGCATACAAAGGTTCATTATTAAATACTTATTGCCAATAGGGTATGTTGGGAAAGAAAACCAAGTAGGATCACTGCTTCAAGGTCTTTTAAGGCCTGGATGCTAGCAGCATTATTGATTCTATCATTTTTAGAGGTGTTTCACAAAGCATGCACCCACCCATTAATTTCTTTTAATCTATCCACACACACACAATTCCACTCATTCTGATCCAGAGAAAAGCTTTTCAAAATGCTGTAGTTATATGGAAATGGAATATTATATAAAGTAATACACGGTCTATATTTAAGTTGTAAATTTTCAGTTAGAACTGAAGAAAATACAGGAAGATGGTCTGATGTAAAATCAGGTGCAAGACAAGGATGCACATTATCTCCACTCTTATTCATCATCATCTATATGGATCACATGAAAGAAAGTGACATTAAACTTGATATTAGAATTAGAGATATGAAACTTAGCTCTCTGCTGTATGCAGATGATGTTGTACTCCTAAACACATCCATTGCAAATTCCAAGGATTCACTAAATTGAATAACAGCTGTAACACATTTGGCATGAAAATCAGCAATAAAAAGACCAAAACTATAAAAATGGCAAGAACATAGAAAATTTCAGCTGCATTCTAAATGGAGAGCCTATAGAACAAGTAAAATATTTCAGCTATTTAGGCACAGTTTTTTTAGTGAAGGTGGTAAGTTAAATCAGTAAAGAGATAACAGAATAAGTAAATCTGGTATGGTGGGGAGCCAGTTAAATAAATTTATATGGAATAGGAGAGAAATTAGTCATTGTACTAAACTAGCAGTACACAAGACAGTGTTCAAACCAGTATTAAATCACAGTGGATCTGAGAGTTGGGTTAGAAAGTATATAAAGCACTTGATCAAAGACTAGAAGCCACAGACTTGAGAATTCTTAGAAAAATTAGGGAAGTGAACAGATGGCTTCAGTGGCAGAAT
Organism: Typopeltis vanoorti; assembly: GCF_054136105.1. Lineage (NCBI taxonomy): Eukaryota > Metazoa > Arthropoda > Arachnida > Uropygi > Thelyphonidae > Typopeltis > Typopeltis vanoorti. The sequence goes on along the minus strand of NC_143551.1, from coordinate 90,641,469 downwards.
CATATTAAAAATGAAAATATTAGAAAGGAACTTGACACTGTTAGCATTGAGCAATGCTAATCCAATGTGGTATGGCAACTTAAATAGAATGGGTGAAGAAAGATTAGTTAAAAACCTTTGATGCCAAGATGGCAAGAAAAAGACAGAGCAAGACCAAGTTCCAGGTGAATTGATTCAGTCAGAAGTGCCTTAGAAGAACAAAATGTTAGATATGATAATATTGGAGTGCTGACAAGTAATAGACTAATCTGGAGGAAAATTGTTGATAGGAGATACTAATGTAAACATAATCATGTAATGGTGTCATAGAAGTCTGAACACCCTTTGAGGTTACATATCAGGAAATTGATGATGATGATGACGGACTATACTTTAAGTTTTGAAAATTTTGATTTAAACCTGATCATTGTTAGTGACAAAACATTTCAGCTTACATCTTCTCTCAGACATTCTGAATTTGAAATTCGGTATCTATAGTATGAAGTATGGCAGGGAGGGAAAAAACACCCATTAAATATGTTTTTTTTTTTTTTTCCCCATAATATAAATCTCAGTGACAAAAGGTTGCAAACCTATAGGTTAATGGTCCACCGTCCACCATTTGGTATCATGGGTAAGCTCCAAATTTAAAAATTAGTACTTCCTGAAATATTTGATTATTAATGAGGTGGATGAGAAATAAGTCTTCTAAGATGCATCTGTTTCTTGAAAGTCAAGACACCTAAATATATCTATTTCATGATAAAATTTTTATCCCTATTAAATGGTAGTATATACTTAATACAAAGAGATGGCAGAGTTTTTCTTCCCACAACCAGTCAAGCTGGCCAAGAGAATGCAAATTTACATGTTTGGACATAAGACTAACTACCATCTTATCCTAAAATTATAGTGATGAAAACCAATCTGAGCATGGTCTTTAAGGAGCTGTAAGTACAGATGATTATTATTAGTAGTAGTAGTAGTATAGACTTTATGCTAGGTTCATAAGCATATGAATGTACAAGATATCAGATATGTGCATATACACTGAGCAGCAAGTTTATGACGTACATCCCAGTATAAATTGGTGGATTCATTCGTGAATCTTTTCATGAATATTTATGAAGTATGAACTTCAGACTAAAGAAAGTAGGCAGATATCAAAGGATGATATGCATGCAATGTAACCAATATGGGAATGGGGCAGTCATATTTTTTTGGACAGGAAGTTATCAAGCATGATTTTTTTTTCAAGTTTGTGATGACTGTAACATTTGAATCAATTTAGTAAAAATCACCCACAAAGTGGATTGCTTTATTATTAGAAGAAAAATGACTTTGAACCAATTGAAGACAAAGGAAAGAAACATGCTGAGAGTGCACTAGATATGCAGGATGTATTGTCCTCTTGTGTTCCAGAATGGAATGAACTTAAGCACATCCATTGTATTAAATAAAATATTTCTTAATTCCTGTTTTGTACTGTTTATTTTAAGTTGTTTTTAAATGTTAATAAAATCATATTTGATATTAAAACTTTGGTGCATTTTTTTGTTTTTACTTTATTATGTTTAATGAGGATAAGTATTGTTTCGTGAAACTTTTGTTCAGTTTAGTGTGTGTGTACTAGGCTGAGATGTGAAATGTATTTATTGTGAGTTGTGGTGAAAAAAACTTTCAAAAGACACTGATGTCATGAATAAACATAACTTACTCTTTTGATCCTTCCTCTGGCAATTATTTGAACTAAATAAAACTACCATGAAAAAAAAAAAAATTTTTTTTGAGGGGGGGGGGATATTTAGTGAATCACACACATTTAAAATTTTCTGAAATGAGTTACTAAAAAAACAAATTTAAAAAAATATTTTATTTTTTTTCAAAAAAAAAATCAGGGCCTTCTGGATGTCTCTCAACTAAGATTCTTCCCAAGAGTGGAAGCTGGTTCTCAAGATGGAAAGGTATCCATCACTTAAAGCCAATATTAAAAATTTCTTTATTATGCAATCCTAATTAAAAAGCTAAAGTGTGAGTGACAAATATAGCATGACTATTTTCATAAGCCAGCTACAGATAATTTCCCTTATTTGCTGTAGCACTGAGTAGGGTTCATCCCAGTTTCCTAACCATTAATCTATCAAATATCAAACTATCATACATAAGTTTTGCAAAGTACATGTGCACACACATCCTTGTGATTTATATATATATATATATATATATATATATATATATATATATATATATATATATATAAATCAGATCTCTTTTCTTTGTGAAGATGTATGGTTTAATTTTTGTATACACATTTTGAACTATCTTCTTTTCCCAATAACACTCAATGCCATTCAATGTTGCACATTATATTAATGGGTTAAGAATTTTTAAATGTTAGAGATGAATATAAAACAGTATCCTACTCAACTTTCCTAGCCACTAAAAACCCGAACTCACTAGTATTCATAATGCTCTCACATTGATATAATGGTCACTATTAACCAATTCACTTAATCAACCTTTACTAGGAAAAGCATACAAATTGCAAAACAGCCAGCTCTTTGCTGTTTCAGTAATTTCATATGCCTTCCTCCAATATTTAAACATTGTTTCCCTTATGCGGACTGTTTTGAACTTGTCTGAATCTTATTACACACAAACAAAGTGAGTGTTACTGGTGTAGCAAAATGCTTCTCCATACTGTATTTAGCTTTGCAATAATTTTAAATCTTCAAGATATTTATTTTTTTTAATATTTCCAAGTGAGTCAGAAGAAACAGGAAAATTATAGTATCCCCAGTGTGTTGTTACAAATGTTTCCATTACAACTATTATGAAAACCTCACCTATAAATTATTAGTTGTCTTGCTTGATCTAGCATGGATGAGTCAGACAAGATAAGTAGGTTGGTGACTTGGTTATCACAAACCATTCTAAGTTTGACCTGGAGACCAGATTTTGAATTTTCATCTCTGGGGTACAGGAGTTCTACATATATTCCTGGCCTGGTTGGCCAAGTGGCATATCTGCTCTGCAACCGACAGGCTGTAGGTCTAAGTCCCACCATGAGCATGGATATTTGTGATTGTCTTTAAGTGGGAGATGAATTTCATTGCCTGGTGTTAAACCACCTCCACACTTACTGGAGGCCTGAAATGGCTTGAAAAAGTTCTATGTTTGTATCTAGAGCAGGGTTTCCAGACCATTAAAAATAAATTTAAAAAATACAAATATATATATATATATATATATATATATATATATATATATATATACAGGGTGTCTCAAAAAAAATGTATACACACTTCAACAGCTGTTAACTCACTTAATTTTTGTTATTTTGCAGGTTTAACGGATTTGATATAATGGCTGAAACCAGACTAAGCTTTGAGGAAAGAAAATTTATCCTAAAATGCTACTGGAAGTATAAAAACTTAGTGGAAGTGCAAAGACAGTTTAGAAGAGAATTTCAACGAGATTCACCTACGAGACTTCTATCACTTGAATTAGATATAAATTTGAAGAAGATGGAACTGTTCAAAATGTCCATAAGCAACATTCAGTAAGACCACAAACAGCTGCAAGGCCTGTAACAGAAAGGTTGATTGAAACGTATCGTCAAAGTTCAAGAAAAACTGTGCGACAAGCATCTTGTGAGATAGGAGTATCAAAATCAAGTGTCCATCGCATGTTGAAGTGCAGTCATTGGAAAAGCTACATTCCAAGAAGAGTACATGCTCTCAACGAAGATGATCCAGATAAGAGAATGCAGTTTTGTGAGTGGTACTTGGAAAAATGTGAAGAGGATGCACAATTTCCAAGACAAATTGTGTGGAGTGATGAGGCCACGTTTAAATTAAATGGTCAATTAACTGGCACAATTGCACTTACTGGGCACCTGAGAACCGCATGTTATGGAGGAGCAGCATGTAAATTTACCAGGAGTGACGGTGTGCGCGGTTTATCAGCACAGATTAATTGGACCATTCTTTTTTGACGGTACTGTAACTGGTGCCAATTACTTGAACTTGCTGCATAAACCTGTCATGCCATGTATTCAAGAGGATTTTGAGGATGAGGACTTATTTTCAACAAGATGGAGCACCCTCACACTACCATCGAGATGTGAGGGGCCCATCTTGATTAGACTACCCAACAGATGGATTGGAAGAAGTGGTTCTATAGAATACCCCCTGCGTTCAGCAGACCTCATGCCAATGGACTTCTTCTTATGGGGATTTATCCAAGATAAAGTTTACACTTCAAAATTGGCAACAGTTGATGACTTGAAAGCAGCAATCGAAAGAGAATGCACCCAGCTACAAGACGAAATGATTCTCAGTGTTTGCAATTCCATCGCTGCACATTATCAGCGGTGCCTGGACCAGGACAGTCATCAGTATGAATACAGACGTTGAGAGATGAAAAGTACATTTATGTAGTGTACTTTACAATGTGAAAGTTTACTGTATTATAATAAATACCAACTTTATAATCATTCATAGTGTGTATACATTTTTTGAGACACCCTGTATATACAGGGTGTTCGGGATAAATTTGACATATTTATAATTAATTATATTTTTCCGTAAGTTACATGTATTAACACACACTTCTCTTCATTTAAAAGTTTGGACCCTTCTTCATTCATATACAAGATGTCAGAAAGGATGGATAGCTGGAACCCACCTGAATCATGGAAGAGAATAACTTGTATCATGATGATTCGTGCCCGCCATCAAAATAAGGATATTACGACTGCTGCCCAATGCTCCCTGAATACAGTAAAAACAATCAGGCATGAACTAGAGACTTGCAATGGTGACTACGAGGATGTAGCAAGAAGAAAGATCCCTAGCAGACGATCTGATTGCGTTCGTACAGCAGAATTCCTCGCAAATCTGCAGGAACAGGTGTTGAAGAACCCTGGCATTGGAATTCGGGCTTTGTTCGTGGAGTTGCTAACTGTAGTCAAGCCCTGGATAACAAGGGTAGCCAATGGTAGGCCGTATGTATGGCAGCAGGATTCGGCCCCTTGCCACACCTCTGGGAAAAGTCAAAAATGGTTGTCTGAAAATTTCTACGACTTCACCAGTCCAAATGTTTGGCCTCCAAACTCACCAGACCTTAACCCCATGGATTATTTTGTATGGGGCGCAGTTGAAAAAGACACCAATCGCACTTCCAGTAATACAAAAGCCCAGTTAATGGATAAAATTAAAACAGTTTTTGCGGCCCTTCCCAGGGAGACTGTAGCATCAGCTTGTTCGAGGTTCCGAAGCAGAATTGAAGCTGTGATCGATGCTAATGGTGGTTATTTTGAGTAAATCTTGTTGATAGTATTGTAATTAACTCTGCCTGTAATGTTTTTTGTCAATTCATTAAATTTAATAGATACAAAGAAGATTTTCTTTTTCCTTACGAAACTGTCAAATTTATCCCGAACACCCTGTATATAAATTTATAAAAATAAATTAAAAAAATCCTTATCCCATCCAAAGGACAAATGTATTATTGATTTGCATGTAAACCTTTTGTGGATGGGAGCCGCAAAAAAAAGTACTGCTTTTGTTTTTATTTCAAACAAATATCTGATTTTGCAAGAGACACCTATGAATAACATTAATTACTTTATATAATGAATTTTATACATCTAAACTGCTCCTAAATTATGAATTTCTCAAATGACATATTTATATATTTAGTACTACCAATTAAACCGTTGTTTGTATACAAATTGTAACCCTCTTCTAATCATGTATGCTTTTTGATAAGTATAACTGACATGTCTATAAATAGTAGTATGTAAATTTAACTCTTTTACTTCCAAAATTTAAAGTTACAATTTTGTGAAATTCATAAATTGTGATTTATAATGTGAAGTCAAGATTAAAATTTGTATTCACTACACATTTAAGATATATCATTTCTCCTTATTCTGATTCTTTATCTTGGAAAATGTCAATTTACATACATATTAAATTATTTTGAAATTATTCATTATTATTATTATTGTTTTATTTCTGTTATTTTTTCTTTATATAATGTATATTTATAAAAATTAAAAAAAAATGCAAAAATATCAAAACACTCGTATAAACGCTTGAAAAGAAGTCAATGAACACTCCCATAGACAAGGTCATTGTGCCATATAATGAGTCGCTTATTTGTAGCCATATATAAATTGGAGTAATATGATGCTCTCAAATCAGTACAATTGTGTCTGGGTGAAGTGGCTGTGAGAAGGGAACTGATGGAATTTGAAAGAGGCTTGTGATAGGGATGCCATGTTGCAGGCATATATCTGTTTGGCAAACTGCTGACAAATTGGGCTATTCCAGGTCAACAATCAATGATGTACTGAGATGACTGCAAGTGCTACCAGCAGTGGACGACCTACCACACTCACAAAACATGACTGTAGGGTGCTACATAGGATAATAAAAACCACCATTTATCAGCTGACATGTTAAATACAGAGTTCTGGGCATCAAATGGAAAACAAATCTACACAAAAACATTCAGAACCAAGTTTCACAACATGGATTTCTATGGTACGACAACAATATGCAAGCCCCATATTATCCAAACCAACACTTGCCGCATCATCTTCAGTGGTGCAAAGAACGTGTACAGTGGGACATGGAAGCTTCAAAAGTTGTGTTATAGAGTGAAATCACATTACATCCTCTGCCGAGTAGATGGACGAATGTGGGTGTAGCGGATGCCTGGTGAACTCCAAGAGGTATCTGAACATTCTGGACAATGCAATACTTTCTATGGAACTGACCGCTGTCTCTTTCAGCAAGACTGCTACTGTAACTGCATGGCTTGTGGACATAAACATCACTACACTTGACTGGCCTCCACAAAGCCTTGATCTCAACCCTACTGAACATCTGTGGAATGAACTGGAGCATTGGGTGAGGTCAAGGCATGTCAGCTCACAACAGTCAGGATTTCATTACATGTCTACAGGAAGAATAGTCCAAAATTCCCATTGATCACTTGTGGAAAGTATGCCCCATAGGATTGTTGCAGTCATCACAGCAAAAGGAATATGCAGGTGTGCTATGAAACAAATATAATTTGATCTAAATTTAAACCATGAACTGAAGCAGATAAGATTTTCATAACACTTGCCTAATAAGCTATGCTCCAATTCAAGTTCTACAGTTTGTTATCCTTCAAATTTAGATCATGATGCTTTCCCAACAGGCAGAATGCTTTGAAAATTTTGCTAACGTTCCTGTGGCCGGTGCTAGTGTAAGCAAAGTTTAAAAAGGGCCAAACTTGCAAGAATTTTTATGTTGATTTCAAGGCAGCTAAAAAATGGTAAACATAAGATTATCCTATTGACAATGATTTCACTTGCATCCTGAATCTCTAATTTTCTCAGGATTAAAAGGTAATTTCACTTACTCTTCCCCCCCCCCCCCACAATGTCTATTTAAGAAAATACAGTTTCATCACTTCGGTAAATTTAATTATCCTCATTATAATTAATATATGTGAACATGTTAGTTATACCAACCTCTCTTCCTGTTTTCCATTACCTGATAGCGTTACAGCTAAGTAACTTGGCTTCTTATAACTAATTCTAGTAGTAATGATAGGGAATTAATACTATTTCTATACTTTTTGTCAATGAATATATTCTCTGGTCATTTTACCTGTTTTACAGGATGAAGAAGGGTTTACAAGACCTTAGTTTCTAGGAGGAAACCCTGCCAACTTCTATATGAAATAGGCTTAATCATCTTCAGCTGAAAAGCTCTTAATGATTTTTTTTTTTTAACTTGGCAAAGTTGAACCTACAGTGGGTCAAAGTGCATTAGTAGGATCACATTATTATTATGTGACACCTCCAGGGAGTCCAAGGACTCATCATGGGCAGATACACTACTCTGCTTCACTAAATACATCTCCTCTCCACTACTACTTAATTCGCCAACTATGACACTACTATCATCAATGCCATCTATCACCCATTATCACCAACAATAGTATTTTTTGTCTGTAAATTGCATGTGTTCTGAAGGCTGATTTGTCTGTACACGGAATGAAAAACCTGAGTTTCTAGGAGGGAAAAACCCTGCTACCACTGTATGAAATCGGCTTTGAATGGGAATTACTGGCATGGGAGCACTATACCATTTAAGAAACATTTCTGTATGTAGAACAAGTTCCAGTACAAAAGGAAGTGTGGCCATATATCTTAAACAATTGTTTTTGGATGGCAATACATTTATGCTAAATTACAGTATACACAGGAACCTGCACACATCAGTTCTTCCTCACTTCATTTGAATAAAAAGTGCTGTTATTGGTGTTCAATTTTCTCTAGGCTATTTTAAGATATTTCTTCAAATTTCTTTGAAACACTTTTGTGATTATTCAAAAATGTTCCTCTTTTTGTTAAGAGGGAAAAAACCCTTCTAATTCAGACTTATCTTTTATTGCTGATATCTATTTTTCATTTGAAAAGTAATAACTGTGATAACACATTTCTAGTACAAAGATTAACTAAAAAATCATAAAAATTATGATAAAAAAGTCAAAAGACTGAAACTGTTTATTGAAATATTGCAGTCTTCAAATGGATGATTACCATCTCAGTATGTTTTCCAGTTTTATCTTTTTACCTTTCAAACTGAATTATCAAGTAGTGCTTATTAGTACTTTGAAGGGTATTAAATACATTATTATTTCATCAAGATGACTGAAAGGAATCAATAAGCCAACCTTAAACTCTTACATAGCATGATGAATTCCAAGAACTTAATTAATAAAATTAAATTTAGTTGAAATTATTTATTAATACTATTATGCAATGCTTCTACTGGAGTCCAAGAACTAAATTACATCATATCTAATCTACTTGATCTGCTGTATGCAGACCAAAATCCACTAACCACATTAGCCACCTACTGCTAGTATTTTTTTAAATTTTTTTTGTCTCTTAACTGTGTATTCTCTGGCCAACATATCTATGTGCAAGATAAAAATAACTTGAGTTTTCGAGAGGGGAAACTTTGCTTCCTCTACAAGATCGGTTAACTCACCTTCAAGTAGAAAAAGTCTATGTAAAGCTTTCTCTTATCATGATGAGAATCAAACTCAGGTCTTTCCTGCTCAAAAGAGTGCACTGTTCTGTCAATTTTTCCAACTGCACTATGAAGGTGCTTGAATGAAAATAAATGGAGGATTAAAGATGCACAAATCTTTTTAGCAGTGATTCTGCCATGTGTTTGCACAATCTGCAAGCACACGCAGGTTATTATTCCAGGATTTGATCTAGGACTGTGGTAAGTTATAAAACCCTAACCTGTTCCTTCCATAGCTTGTATATTATACTTGGCAAGAAATTATATTTCTGTTTTCATCCAGATTATACCAAATGTAAGCAAATAATCATTTGTGCAGTTTATTATTTATCTTTTAATGACACTCTCATATGGCACACTGTTTAATCATTGGTACATTAATATCATAGAGGGACAAAAAGTTTAGGAAAAAGGAAAATACCTGCAGATTTCATCCACTTTAGATTATAGTAGAATTATCAATGTATTACTGTTCATCAGAACTGACAATATTTGAAACAGCCTATTATATACTGAATCAAGTATTTTTAAGGAGCTCTTTTGGGAAATAAATTTGTGCAGATCTGGTCACCTTGAATCCATAGGGATGAAGCCATGGAGAGAATTTAGAGAAGTGATCAAGATTATGGCAGACCTATGGGCTTCAAAAACTAACTAAAATGAAAAAAAAAAAAGAGGGGACATAATAGTAACATATCAGTTATTAAAGCGATTTTATAGGGCTGATACTGAAGGCTTTTTTTCAATACATGGCAGGAAGGAAGAGAATAAGAGATCACCCCCTGGAAATTGCATATGAATATATTAAGACTAGATTTTTTTTTTGCCTTGGAGAGTGGTGAATGGGTAGAATAAATTACCAGAGGTGGCTGTGAGTGTCTTCATCAGTGAATGAGTCCAAGGAAAGGTTTGATTGCTACTGTTTGAACAATGGTTAGACCAGGTCTCCTCCAATGAGTAACTTCAGGGAGATCCTGAAAAATAATAATCATCCAAAATGTGATAACAGTATCTGATGGATGAACAGATTTGTTATTTATATAGAGTTAATATTTGTTCAGAGGTAAAGTAATGAAGAAAAATAAAAGGACAATGTTAATTTCTTGAATGTGGGGTACTCTCCTGAAAAACTATTGAATTTGTAGTCAACTGGAAAAGGAAGGCCATTAATATATAACTAAAAAAAATGGAGCCTTGTGAAACCAGCATTAGTTGCAAAGTCTAAAGGTAAAAATTTATCCACCATCATATGTAATGTGGAGAAAACTGGTAACCCAGTTGCTGAAGTCAAACCATATGATGGATGCTTACTTAACAGACCTCTGTGCCAAATACAGAGACACTTGAGATTCTCCACCTTTCATGGCAATCCCAGATTATCTAACCCATAGGTTGTAAACCAATAGCACTAATGCACCATTAGCTTTCAACCTTACATAGGATTCACATAAAAAGAAGATCCCTGTTGACTGATAGTGGCAGTATCCATAATGGCAAACATTTATTAGTGAAGAGGTTTCCAGTTTGTCTAGACGTTGACTCATTTCTACATTACTTTAGAAAGAACTGAAGTAAGAGAAAATCAATGGAAATTTGTCATCTTTTTTAGGTATGAGTTGAATATGGACTAATTCCAGCCTAGTAGTATACATATATTTCAATAAGAGAGAATAAAAAGGTAAAAGGTAAATGAGTTTTTAGAGACATTTGGAATATAGGACGGACACACACACACACACACACACACACACACATATATATATATATATATATGAACATAGACAAGAATATTTATTAACAAAATGCTAGAATAGTATATAAGGTTGATACACAAAAACCATTAGCTTACAATATCCCAAATTTTTGGGATATTGTAAGCTAATGGAAACAATTAAAATTAAATAAACTAAAGGAAACAATCATTCTAGTTCAAGATAAGCCAATGTAGTAGTACTTCAGCACTCTTTGAATAAAGCATCTATGCAAAAGGTGGATATCTTCAATTAGAAGATTCAATGATTCATGTTAACTCCGTGCTGTGCTAGATCAGACTTCTGGAATTTATGAACATCAATCCTACAGAGGATGTAGGATTGATGTTCTTACAGCCTCTTGTCAGAAGTCTGATCTAGCCCAGTAAGAACATCAATCCTACATCCTCTGTTTTATTTCTGTTTATCCAAAGTATGAAATAAGATAATCACAAAGAAGCTAGTAAACAACACAGACTGTCCTTAATGGATGATAACATAGAGGGCACTTCATCAAAGTTAATTTTTTTAGGATCCTTGAAACTGGCTCAGATTTCCCAGCGATGCATGGGACTTGGACTCTATATACAGGGTTAGAGTTCTTAGGAACAAGCTTCTGTGTGTATGTATATATATGTATGGCATGCTGGATCTCCTTATCGATAAAGCCATTCTGCTGCATAATACTTTGGACATTATTGTTCTAGTTTAAGATCATAAGGGTTAGAGCAGACACCAAGAAACATTTTAATGATGCCTATTTATTGGAAAGAGAGAGAGATGTGCAGTTGTGTATCAGCTTTTGAAGATATATTTACAATATACTGAAGATGCCAGATAGATAGGAGGATGTCCAGGAAATTTAATTTTCTGTCCTTTCTTTCTCCATGATAAATTTCATGCAAAGCCACAGTAAATTTGATATAAGGGTGTATATATTGATTTTGTTAGGAGTGAAGGTACAGCACCTTCAGGAAGTGGCCACATAGCAAAGACCTCCACATGGCATATCCTGAATGATGGCAGAAGTTTCTACATGTTTCGGGTAACAATTTGCTAGGAAGGGAAGAGGACTCCACACAGCAGTAGTACCTTTGATCTGTTTGTAAATTTGGTTTTTATAGCAAGAATGCATACATGCATGATCAAAAATCGAACAATTGACTATCTATAAGAAATACTTGTGACAACAATTGAAGGGTTTCAGCTAGTGGAACATTAGTAAATAAAGACAATGTCAAAACTGATTATATCCATATGCTATAATGCTAAGTGTATTTTTTCCAAGCAATTTGATGAATTTTTTTACAAACAGGAATGTCCAGTAAAACCATTTAAGAGCCATGGCAGAAACTTCACCAATACACACTTTATTAATTTTTTGGTAAACCATAGACACAAGGGGTTCCACCAAAGAGAAAAAGATTCCAATCTGGTATAATGCAATACGTAGTTGATGCAGACCACATAATCTTTTGGTCAAAGGCCTATCTTTTACAGATGCCTTTTTAAATTTGAGAGCGCTAAAGCACTATACATCGTCCTAACTTGATGTATAGTGCCAGAATGACTGTTTCCTTATCAAACATTTGGGAATGTCTGATCTTTATTGCTTGCAGACAATAACACTCTCCCCCCTTTTTTTTGGATATCCACTGTTATTCTAACTTTCAAATTGTCATTTATACTGAGGATAATCTGTAAGTTTGAGAGTGAAATATTTTTGGTTATACATTTTAGTAATAAACTTTTTTTTTTGTTTTTTTAAAGAATAAAAAAGGTGACAGAATAGGAATTAACTAGAGCACATCCCTTTAAAGCAATCAGAGAAATACTATTAAGACCAGAAGATTTCTTGGTGTTGAATTTGGACAAGATACTTCTGCTTTCATCTCATGAAAAATCAATGGGAGCATTGAATTTTGTAAATTTTGCACATTTACATACATGTTTAATAACCAATGCATTGTTTCAATATTGCAATGTGTAACTCATTAACTGGACATAAATACTTAAGCATGAACTTGAATATTAATTAAAATTCTGCTGTAGCTTAATTAAAAGGAAACAAACATCTCTACAATAAAATAATACACCAAAAAATTCAATCGCTTCTCCAATTCTTTTCCTTGTCACAGAAGTCCTAAGACAAAAATCAAAAATAAACATATGCAGGTTCCATAGTGGAAAGTCACAGGGTCTCCTCTCAATATCACTTTTCATATTACACTTGAAATTAGTTACCTGCTTTATCTACTAATATCCCCCTTCCCACCCACCAATCTCTTATGTGGATCATATTGGTGTATACAGAATGCCTTGCTTATCCAAGTTAATAATCCAATATCACTACTACAGCAGCTGTATAGCAGAACATAATATAAAACATGTATAGTTTCTCATGTAAGCAAAATCTAGGAAATAGGCCTAGTTAATCTCTCTTGAAAAGTTAACCCAGGGATTTATAGCACAATATGTTTGGCACTCTCCTTTATATGCTGTATTTACTTTCATGACAGGGCCCATAGAAATTCAGCTTAATTATTATTCTAGAGATATCATGAAATGTAATGCATTAAGTTTTTAATAGTTGGGTTACATATTTGAGTATTTGTTCCTTTAATAATTAATGCTGAGCATGGATTCTCACCAAAAGTGTTACTTGCTGATGTTTCTAATCACTTTGTTATGCTGTATTTTGCATATTTACATTTGGAATTTAAATAAATATATATATACACACACACACACACACACACCTATATATGTATAGGCTTAGTGTGCAAACCAATAATTTATAACTGATTTTCATATTAATTGTAAGCAATTCTACTAATCGTAATCAAGATTACAGAAAAACACAAATCTTGGTTTTTTAATGAACATATTTAATTACAAAAAGATGAAACATTTCTATTCTAACAATAATAATATTAACAGTATTTTAATGAACTTGATTCAAATATAACAAAAATATGCCTTCAGCAAAATGTTACACTATGAATATATAAAATATTTATTTACAGCATCTTTCACAAAAATTTTACGAGCCAAGATTCAAAGAATATTTTTCTATAGCTTTGAAACATCATTAAATATGTATCAAAAATAAATATTTACTTTCAGATATATATAAAAAATGCAAAAATTTCATTGCACGTCAATGTTATTAAACTATATTAAATGTAGTTTAATAACAATGTAATAAAAACAAAGTATAATTATGGAATGTAAAGCACAATATTCTACTTTTAATATCACAATTTATATATACCTTTAATAAACCATCCCAAAACTGGACAAAGGAATGGCTGCAATTACAATCATGATATGTAATGTAAGTTGATTATATTCTTATCTTCCTTGGCAATAAAATGCAATTTCTATACTGTTCAAAACAGTATTTGTAGAATAAAGAACTAAAAATGTTCTTAAACTGCATGAAAAATTAGACTAGATAAAGCTGCATTAGAATAAATTAACTAAAGAGAATTAAATACCTAAATATTTACAAAGATACGAGGGGGGGGGGCTGACAAGTTCTGATAAACACCTAGAACAAAAATGAAAGAAAAAAGAAAGAAAGAAAAAGGACAACTTATTACAATTTGATGAAACATGAGGGTTAAAGGGTTTTAAGATATGTTCTTAAAATCTTAATTTTAAGTTTTTGTACATATTTCCCATTATTTATTGATCTATATCATTTTTTCACAGTAATTATAAAAAATTGTGAAATCTTCACAGCAATAATTACACAAAACAACTAAAATTAAGTTGCTTATATCATTTTTGTCCTAAATGTTTATCAGAACTTCTCAGCCCCCTGCCCACCTCATATTATACAGCTTTCTAACACTGGCATAACTAAATTAAGCATCACAATTTTAAATGACTTTCAAACACATGTACATTCGCAACAACAACACACACACAAAACTATTCTCCTTGCAATATATACATATAAATTTCTATTCTTCCAAAAATCTCTGTACTACAAAACTATAAAACTACAAAACAAATTATCAATTTTGCAGAAAATTTTTTTGCAAGTAAACCGTTTTTGTGCATATTTCCCATTATTTATTGATCTATATCATTCTATCACAGTAACTAGAAAAAAATTATAAACTCTTCACAGTAATAATTACACAAAACAACTAAAATTAAACGAAACAAATAATAATGATGGGTATATATGAGATAACATATATAAATCACAAGTGTGGAATACTGAAACATGTACTAAATCAGAGAATAAAGAAAAGTATTCTTCTACACTGATTATTTCATCAACCGATAGTTAGAAATAATACTAAAGAATCAACTATTATAGACCAGTAAAAAAAAAATGTAATCAATCAAGTATCTCTTCTTTTCAGACTTAACTCAAAAAATGTCTTGCTCTATTTAGTGCCAATTCACTTATTGTTCTCTAAACTCTGCAGCTGCTTATAATGCTTCAACTGCAACTTCTTATTTTGAAAAAGTTGCAGTTATTATTTCAGTTGTATTTTTAATTTTGAAGAACAAGTTGAAATGATATCAAACTATTTGATGTAAACTAAATCCAAACTGTTGATTTACCCACCAAAATACCAGATAATTTTTGCCATTTCTCTAAGGCTTACTCGTTTCTTTATCAACAGCCCTTCATAATATAGATATCAAGTCTGCATGATGCAACATACACAATACTTGCTATAAGTGTGCTCCCTTGTAAAATGTTCTTCCCACCCTCAACCTGAGGTCATTCTGGCACTATAGAGATAATTTCATTTACTGCAAAATTTGGAACGTTATTCACTCTTTCTGTAGCTGAACTATTGTTTACTTTTTTCCCAATCCAAATATTTTACTCGGGTTACCAAAATAATTCTTAACATCCCATTTCTCTCTGTATGTGCATGTTAGGTTCAATGTCAAAACCAAATTACTCAGCTTCTTTGAAACACGTGTAATGCTCTAAAGCAGTTGACAGCCATGGTACACCGTAGCTGCCAATTGCATGCGTTCTTCTGGCCTGCCTGTCTTGTGAGATGAAGTTTTTGGAAAGAAAAAAATCCAGTTACCTTTATGAGAGAGCAGTTAACTCATCTTCAACTGAAAAGTCTAATAAAAGTTCTTCTCATCCTAGATAAGAAGAACCTCATCTAGGAATTGAATTCAGGTCTTTCCAAACAAGGGACATCATCAAAACCACCTGAGCTATGAATAAAACTTTCATACTTCAACTATAATCAAAATCTTCAGTATCCATTATAAAATAAACGTATCACAACTAATTTTAGATATAAAACTAACATTTCCTCTTTGTCTATAAAGAAACTTGCAACAAATACAAAATAACCTTTAATAAAAATCCAAAACAAATTTTTAAAAGCCTAAAAATAAAAAAATAATTTTAGACATCCAAATAAATATTACCTTCTGATCCCTGACCAACTTTAATAAAGACAGCAAATTAATATAACTATGTACAGCAAGGAAATTTTGAGCTCTGCTCTAGATCATAAATAAAGAATTTTAGGTGTGACATGGAATGTTAAATCTGAATGGCTGAAATTTATTCAAACTTAAAATTCATAAAGTATCCTGTTCATTTAATCTGAAATACCTGGATAAAAAAGATATCTTTCTAATCTTGCTTCTACCCACATCCAACAAAAGATACTGCTGCACCAACTAAAGATGTTCTTCTCCTCTTATCTAGACAAAGGGACATCTAATTTGTACGTCATATATTGAACAAGAATGTCTGGCATGCCACTTCCTTCTCTAATATAGAAGGCAACTTCTACTACATTATAACATTATGGGAATCAATGTAAATTATTTAAATTATATTTTAGCGATACTCATTTTCATGATTTCTTGTTTTTTTTTTTTTTTGGTAATTTTTTCTTTTTTTTATCCAGGTATTTCAGATTAAATGAACAGGATACTTTATGAATTTTAAGTTTGAATAAATTTCAGCCATTCAGATTTAACATTCCATGTCACACCTAAAATTCTTTATTTATGATCTAGAGCAGAGCTCAAAATTTCCTTGCTGTACATAGTTATATTAATTTGCTGTCTTTATTGCTTTCCAAATTGTAATATCTATTCTGATCTCTTTATTATTTATCTTTGGAACTTGATTTTCTTCACCCTAAATTCCCTACAAGTGAGACCATCTTCTTCAGGAACTTCAGTGTTCAGAAGGTTTCTCAACTGATCAAAGCCGTAAGAGATATAGAAGTACTTACTGTTAGAAATGATCATATATAAAATGTCAGTCTATCTACCAGAATATCAAATAATCCTTCAATTCCTCTTGACCCTTTTTTAACCAGCTTTCTTTCTAAATATACCACAAATGTCAACTCATCTCTTGGTGTCAGACCATAATCTTGTTCATGTTACTTTTTCTATGGAAATCCTTCATTCAACTATTCTGAGGTCACACCAAATGGAATGACCTCCGTGTCCGATTTCTGTTGTCTCGATCTAAATACCTGATCCAATCCAGTAACTGAAGTTATCCTTGCTGAAGGCTTTCACTTCTAACTCAAAAGAAAAATCCAAACCTCCAGCAAGTGCACAACAGCAGCTCAAGATAAAAATTCAGCATCTTTCTATAAAGCATTGGTCAGACCACACTTGGACTATTGCAATCAGATTTGGTTGCCCAGTTTTCACTGTAATGTGCTAACATCAGAAAGTGACCAAGACAATATCAGGATTCTGGAATGCAGATCATGGAAAGAAGTTAAAGGAATGTAAAGTGCAGAATTTGTGAATTTTATCAGATTAATAGAGGGAATTATAAAAAGAGGAGAAAGAACGAGACCATCCTTGATAAAAACGTGGCGAAGAAGGGTGTAAGGAGTAGATTTTTTACCTGGAGAATTGTGGGTGAGTGGAACATATTACCTGAATGTTCTATTAAATTCTGGGAGTGTTAAGGATTTTAAGGTTCAATATGGTAAATTTGTTGGTTGAGTGAAACTCCCACAATGAGTGCTGACTCCATGGAGGGTGATGCGATGATGATATCTTTAGTAGTTCAAGTCAGAAACTTTCAGTATCACACTCAGCTGATGCTGGAGCCTACAAAATCTGTTAATAAACCATCAATGAACTGAAAATGGGACTAGTGCAGAAAATCTGTTGCCTCCTTCTCAAGGAACCAGAAGTCTTCTGATCATTTATCAAAGTTACTGGGTGCTAATTTTGCCCTTCCACTTTCCTAACATCCAGATGATATAACATCACCCAAATATAAGGCTGACCTTTTGGTTTATCTTCTCCTCAGCTTTTATACAGATGATCAAAGCAAATCACCTCCCATTATAATGAAAATTGCTTATGCATTTTTTTGGTAGAAAGACATTAAAGAATTCTTAATTACTTGAATACCCACAAGTCTCTAGGTCTAGATGGTATCCTATCCACTATGTTCAAAACACGCACTCCATAATTAGAACTCATGCTATATCTTTTTGATAGTCTTTTATGTTCATCTGACATCTACTCTACAGAATGGAAGAAAAGAAGGCCTATATTCAACCCCCTTCCTCCAAATCACCTTACAAAATTGCAGCAAAAACCATGTTGTCAGGTGATTTGAATTTGAGAAATTTTGTACAGTGTGGTGTGTGTGAAATGTATTCTTCGAGAAAATTAAGATATGTGGAAGGAAATTGAAACTGGAGAGAGAGAGTGTAATAAATATTTCAAAAGTAAGTGCCTATCAGGTGATGAGAATGCAGCAAATGTTAGTAGGGTGGACAGTATTAATGTTGAATGTGCTGCCATGGAAACAGAAGAGAATGAAATGGGCATTATCACAACGCTGCTATGCTCCTTGGGCAAAGTTTGTTACCACACGCCAAGCACTTTCCCTTCTTCAAGTTCAGTACGAGTAATCTCGTGGTAAGCGACATACGAGTATATTCATAGTTGGCTTGTGAGGCTCATATATCAACTATGAGTACACTCGTAGTTGGGAGCGAACGTGTTAATAAAGAAATAGCATGCATGAATTTTATCCTTCACAGGACAAAGCACGAAACTGAAAATTTGCAGGTGAGTGATTAAAATGGTGACCAGTCTGTGAGTGTTCCCTATAGCAGAATTCTTAGATGAGGATGACTCTGTGGCTGAATCTGATGCAGACAGTCACTATGCATGCAGAAGACAGTGACTTCTGCATGCATAGTGACCATAATACCAGTACTGAGGAACCAAAAGGTGAACAGATAAATACTGGAAATCTGTTTTTTGGAGAAAAAAAACAAATGCTTCAAATGAGGTAAGTCAGCACCAAGAAAAGGAAGAATACGTGCTGCTAATATTATCATCCATCTTCCTGGGCCAAGAGGAGCAGCAGACCTTGCCTGCCAATGACTCACCAACTTCTTATTGGGAATTATTCATGTCAGATGAAATCCTCCAGTGCATTTTACTTCATACAAATGAAGAAATTGTAACAAAATGGAACAAATACAAGGATCCTAACACAAAAGATCTTGAGATGGTTGAGTTGAAAGCCTTTATTGTATTGCTGTATCTGTCAGGAGCCATGAAATGAGGATTTGAAGATGTTATGGGCCTTTTTGCCAATGATGGACCTGGTAGAGACATATTTCATGGCACCATAAATGTATCCCAATTTAGGTTTATATTATGTTGCCTCAGATTTGATGACAAATAAACACAACAAGCAAGGGCAGAAGGTGATGATAGGCGTGTGGCAATTTGTGAATATTTTCATAAGAAACTATAAATCTCATTTTGTACCAGGAGATTTTGTGACTATTGATGAGATGTTAGTGCCTTGTAGGGGATGTTTTAGCTTCAAGATGTACAGGCCAAAGAAATCAGCCAAGTATGGATTGAAAGTGGTCTGCTTATGTGATTCAAAAACATTCTATCTATGCATTGCTTTTGTATACACAGGAAAGGAAAGGATTTCAAGCACAACTAGCTCAGCATTCCTACAGACACTGGTGCTGAAGTTGACTCCTCCAAAACAAGGGACAAACAGGAACATAACTGCAGACAATTGGTTTACCTCATTGCAAATGGCAGATGCACTCCAGAAGCATAAGCTAAACAATGCTTGGCATGATGAAACAAAATAAACCCTGCTGACAGCATCCAATTGGTTCTACTGTCTTTGGACATATCTCCATTCTTACATTATGTTTCCCAAGAAAAACAGATCTGTTTTCAAGTATGCACTACAATTATTATTATTATTATTGTTCCGGGAAACTCCAAGGAGTCGACAGACTCATCGAGGGAGGCCCTAACATCATGTCAAGAACAACTATTCAACATTCACACAGTATCTATCATACCTTGCCTTGAACTCATTCACGGTTGTAGCACCCACAACAGACTCTGGAAGCTTATTCCACCCATTTACCACTCTCCAAGTAAAGAACCTAGCTCTAACACCCTTGTCAACCACGCTCTTGCCCAGCTTCCATGCATGGCCCCTAGTCCTCCCACCACCAGTCATATTTTCAAAAATATCTTCTGGATCAATCTTATAAAAACCCTTCAGTAATTTGAATGTCTCAATCATATCACCCCTCCTTCGCCTATCGTCCAATTTCTGCAACCCACAAATCTTCAACCTATTCTCATAAGGTTCATTCCACAGACCTGCTATCATCTTGGTCACTCGTCTCTGGACCCTCTCCACTTCCTCCCCATCACGAAGAAACCCTCGTGCCCATAGCTGGGCACAGAAGTCCAGATGGGGTCTTATCAAGGCTCGATACAGAGGAACAACAACTTGTTCGTCTTTGCATGTTAAAGTATTTTTCAGAGGCCAAGTGATTTGGTGAGCTGTTTTAGTTACTTTTGCAATGTGCCCCCTAAACTTCAACTCCCTATCCACCAACACTCCCAAATCCCTGGCCTCATCAATCTCCTGGAGTATGGTTCCACCAATGCGATATACTGCTGCAATTCTTTTCACCCCAAAGTGCATAACCTTACACTTTGCCACATTAAATTGGCATCCATTTTTCCTAGCCCAGTCCTCCAAACTATCCAAATCATCCTGCAAAATTTTGACATCCTGTGCACTCACAATTGCTCTACCCAACTTTGCATCATCAGCAAACAAGTGAACACTTCCTCTCAGATCCTTTCCAATATCATTGATGAATAAATTGAAAAGCAGTGGTCCAAGAACAGAGCCCTGTGGCACTCCACTAGTCACAAGACGTCTTTTAGACTCCACTCCTGAATAAACCACTCTTTGATCTCTCTCCTTCAACCACCCTCTTATCCATCTCACCAACCCTATATCTATACCCATCTGCTCCAGTTTACTGATTAGGGTTCCATGTGGTATCCTATCAAAGGCCTTGGCAAGGTCCAGTTCAGCCGTCACTGTGTTATAAAACGTGAGCAAGTTACTGAGGCATGATCTACCCTTCACAAAACCATGTTGTCCCCCATACAATATCCCATTTTCATCTATCCAATCCTGTATTCTTTTCTTGATTAATTTCTCTAAGACCTTGACAATGATTCCTGATATGCTAATCGGTCGGTAATTTACAACAGCAGTCTTGGAACTTTATGCAGTGGAACTATTTTCCCCTCTTTCCACCCGCTCGGGACTAACCCAGACCCGAGACTCAAATTAAACAAAATGGTCAAGGGTACTGACAATTCTTTAGCTGCTTCTCGTACAACATGAGCTGGTATACCATCCAATCCCACAGATGTATTGACATTGAGGTTATGCAATAGACTACTCACCTCCACTTCATTAACCACAATTCCCGTATAATCTACTGGTTTATTCGTTTCTGCAATGTCACCACCTGGATGATATACTTTTGCAAAGTGCTCACTCAGTAACTCAACTATCTCAACTGATTCAGTTACCTCCCTACCATCGGCATTCTTTAAAATCAATCTGCCATGTACATTTTTCCTTTTACTTGCTACATATCTAAAAAATTGTTTAGGATTCTCTTTAGCCTGCATGGCCAATGTTCTTTCGTAATCTTTTTTGCTTTTCTTACCACACTCGTCACCCTTCTGGCCTGCGCTTTATACCGTTCATGTGCCTGCCGGTCACCCTTCTCCTTAAATTCCCTCCATAGTTGTTTCTTTTTTTGCAACTCAAGCTTAATGGTGTTAGTGTTATTCATCCATTTAACCCCTACTTGATTTATTATTCGGACTCTAGGTATACAGTCAGCCATTGCTTCATGCAAGCACTTCTTAACTACCTCCCATGCACTATCAACTTCTAGTCCTTGCAGTTGTACATGCCATGGCACTGAACCAATCAAACTCCTAAGCTTGTCATACTTTCCAGCCCGATAATTCCACATGTACCCTGTCTTAATTGAAAATTCTACACCTTTAGCCACCTCCCAAGTTAAGACCCTATGATCACTCTCACCGATTGGTGGCAATGTGGTCATATTTGTTACAGCCAAATCCTCAGATGTAATTACTAGGTCAAGCACTATCTGACCCCTAGTATTTTCCATTACATGCTGTCGCAGATAGTTATCCCTTAATAACCGCATAAAATCCAGTTCCTTCCTCCCTTGTGTCCTCTCCTCACTCCAATCAATGCGACCATAGTTGAAATCTCCCATAATAATCACCCTCCTTCCACCCATTTCTTCTATTTGCTTGTGCATACTGTCACCACCATCTTTTCCATGACCTGGTCTATAGCAGCACCCAATTGTATATTTAGTTCTGCTAGCCACAATCTCACACCAAATGGCCTCAAATGTGCTCTGCTCAATCAATTCAAAGATGATGAAACTAGAAAATCAGGCATGGTATTAGACTACAACCAAAGTAAAGGTAGCGTTGACACAACCTAGACCAGTTGTGTGGCAATTATTCAGTGACCGGACAAACATGTAAGTGGCCAATGGCAATCTTTTTTTTTTTTTTTTGCTATGCTCAATATCACTAGCTGCAGTTGTCTGCAAGTTTAGAAATTCTTCAAACAAAGCCAATTTAGCTGTAAGATGCTTGTTTCTTATCAATTTGGGAAACTCTTTCATTGCATCTGAAGTTGCACATAGAAACATCAGGAGCCTTCCACATGATGTCCAGCAAACACCTAAAAGCAAAGAAGTGAAACAGCTTCAACTTCAAGCCAAGACATTGAGGAAATACTGGTACAAAATGTTGACGTGACTTTTGCTACAGAAAAAGATAATCTGTTGCGGTTGTGGAAGTAATGTATGTTCAGATTACATCTTTATGTCTGTAAAGAATGTGCAAAAATATAAAATAATGCAGAAAAACCATCCATCTTGTCAGTAATACATTGTCAGCATCCAGGAATGCGTTAGCAGAGCTAATCTCAGGTGGTATGGTCACTTAAACAGAATGGGCGAAGAAAGATTAGCAAAACAAGTGTTCTCTGCCAGGTTGGCAGCAAAACGACCCAGAGGAAGACCAAGATATAGGTGGATTGATATGGTACAAAGTGCCTTAGACGATAGAAATATAAGATCTGATAATGTTGGAGTGTTGACAAGTAACAGACTGATTTGGAGGAAGATTGTAGATAGGAAATTAATAATGATGTAATTTTTTTCATGTAGTACTATCATATCCTGTACACCCCTTGAGGGTACATAGCAGGAATTTGATGATGATGAACTCTATTGAGGTAGAGGAGAGGGCCATGAGTTCAATAATTCAAGTATCAACCTCAGTCATATTGCATCTTTGCACAATGCCAAAACTCCATAAATTTAAAGTTAAGACCACCATAACAGGAGAAACTTTGTGATAAAAAACCTATTAATCACTAAATATCAATATTTTTTTCAATTATGTAAATAATAATTAATTGATTCATCTTACATTTGCAGAAATATATTAATCTTTATGCATGAGTCTTATTTACAGATATTTATATACCTGCTACTTTATGAAATCATAAAATCTATCAATTTTTTAACTTTCATTTTCTATAAAACAAATACAGGGTATCTGAAAAAGAACTCTAGGGTTTTCAATGAAATTTATTTTATGACATGTGAAAAGTTTTTTTTTACCTTGGGTATGATATATGTTAAAGATACCAAGTAATTTTATAACCTTGGTTTTAATCCTTTTTCCCAAGTAAGCAAACAGACAAGTAAGTCAAGTTTGCGCCTGAACGTGGTTCAAGACTTATGGTGCAACACCAAGGCAAACTCATAGTAAAGATGGATTAAGTTCTGATCTCTTTCCTTAGTATTTCCCATAAATGTAAAACACATCTCCTAGGAGATGTATGATGTATAACATCATACATCTGTTATACATTATGGGTGGGGGGTTACTATCCATTGATAAGCTCTGTATTACTTAAACCTTGGCATTTCAGGGTCTGCCTACTCATTGATGTGACTGCAATAAAGGTTGAAACCGGTCTGGGTAGTGACCCCCCCCCCCACCCATAATGTATAACATCATACATCTCTTAGGAGATGTGTTTTACATTTATGGGAAATACTAAGGAAAGTGATCAGAACTTAATCCATTTTTACCACGAGTTGTCTTGGTGTTGCACCACCACCATAAGTCTTGAACCACGTTCAGGCACAAACTTGACTTACTTGTCTGTTTGCTTACTTGGGAAAAAGGATTAAAACCAAGGTTATAAAATTACTTGGTATCTTTAATATATATTATACCCAAGGTAAAAAACTTTTCACATCTTTCTCTCATCTGGAGATTCTTAATAAAGTCAAAGCACCTTGTGGCAACTTGTATAGGTAAAATTGATAAGCTCTGTATTACTTAAACCTTGGCATTTCAGAGTCTGCCTATTCACTGATGAGATCTCAATAAAGGTTGAAACTGGCCTGGGTAGTGCCCCCCCCCACTCATAATGTATAACTATTAGTATTTCCCATAAATGTAAAACATCTCCTAGGAGATGTTTTACATTTATGGGAAATACTAAGGAACGTGATCAGAACTTAATCCATCTTTACCACGAGTTGTCTTGGTGTTGCACCACCACCATAAGTCTTGAACCAAGTTCAGGTGCAAACATGACTTACTTGTCTGTTTGCTTACTTGGGAAAAAGGATTAAAACCAAGGTTATAAAATTACTTGGTATCTTTAACTTATTTTATGACATTTTGAAGCAGAAATATAGCATATATTTTCAAAATACAATGTCACAAGTTTCATTATCTGTTCGTGTAACTCAATGCATGTGCCATTTACAGCCCTACAGACATCAAAACAGAATTCCACCTCAGACCACACTTTGATAAGCATATCCATAGGAATTGCTTCCGTGGTTGCTGGGTGCAGGTGGACAAGGGACTGGATTCTTACTTGATACACAATGTCTTTTATAGCCCCAAAAGAAGAAATCCATTGGAGTCAAATCAGGACTGCACAGTGGCCTAACAATGGGACCCTCTCTTGGTCCCATTGCACTTGGTGTAGGCCTACTTGATGAGTGTCCTTTTAAAACACTTCCTGTTTCCCAGAACTGTTGATGCCACTTACAGATGCTTTTGTCATTCTGAACATTCCTAGCATACTCTCGTCTGAAATTCCTTTGGACAGTTTTAATTAAGTAAGAATAACAGCAATCATAGAAGCATTTCCCATGGATATGCTTACCGAAGTGTGGTCTGAGATGGAATTCTGTTTTGATGTCTACAGGGCTGTAAATAGTGCACACACACACACACTGGGTTACACTAACAGATAATCAAACTTGTGACACCGTACTTTGATAATATATGCTTAATACATTTCTGTTTCAAAATGGCTTAATATAAATTTCATTGAAAACCCTGGAGTTCTTTTTCGGACACCCTGTATTAAATTTCTTCTTTTTGTTGCACATTTTTAATAATGGCCAGTCTAAGTAAAGGTTGCATTGTAGCTTGGTTTCAGTGTGACTGAAATTACAGGCTATGAGGCCAGTATATTAGGACAGTTAATTGTTTGTATTCTCCAGTCAGCTTATCTGCTTTGCAGGATTCAGATTCATATCTTTCCAAATGAAGAACAAATGTCAAAATACCTCACAAGTGCATGCAGTAATGGACCATCACAGAATTCCTGATCATATCAGGAGAAGAAAGCCTACAACCTACAAAAATCTTCAATTATTTAATATGTGTAGTTCAGAAATGACTGATATTAGCAATGTCAGAAGCTGGGCTAGCAAAATAAAAACAGGAGTGGATACTTTAGAACATCAGCATTGACTGTGCTATGTTCTCTGCATAATGCACAAAAGCTGAAAACAAATTTTAACATTTACTATTAGCAGCTTCTTACACATTACTTGTACTTTAATATAATGTAGGTACAGCAATCACCGCAGGCATTTACTTTACTGTAATTTATGAATGTCTTCCTGTTTCGCTTAAAAGAAGAGAGTGTGAGGAATTGTTTTAGGGAGAGAGTGTTAGAGAGGATTTCGGATGGACTGGAAAGTGTACAACATTGGTGGAAACATAATTCAAAAGTAATCCTGAGCTGTGCAATCGAGGTGCTTGGTGAGACATCTGGAAAGATTAGAGAGCAGAAGGAGGGTTGGTGGTGGAATAATGATGTACAAGTGGCAGTGACAGCTAAGAGGAAGGCAAAGCAGAAGTGGGATGAGTCAAGAGTGGAAGAGGACAGAGAGGTGTACAAAGAGAGAAAGCAAGAAGCCAAGAGAGTTGTGGCACAGGCGAAGGCCATGGCATATCAAGATCTGTATGATCAATTAGAAACAAAGGAAGGTCAGAGAAAAATTTACCAACTAGCGAAATGTAGAAATAAAGCAGCTAAGGACATCTTACATGTGAGGCAGATCAGAGATGCTGAAGGAAGAGTATTATGGAGGGATGTGGACATAAGAAACAGATGGAAAATATACTTTGAGGGACTTCTGAATGAGGAAAATGTAAGGACTCACAGAGGAGATGGGCAGCCTTCTGAGGGGATGGTGCAGAACATCAGTAGAATGGAAGTGATGGAGGCCATGAAGAGGATGAGGAATGGAAAAGCGGTGGGCCCCGACAGAATTCCAGTGGAGGCATGGAAGGCACTGGGGGAAGAGGGAATTGACCTGCTGTGGGACCTGTTCATGAAAGTTTGCCAACAGGAAAATATACCCGAGGAATGGAGGGAGAGTACTCTTGTTCCCATCTACAAGGGTAAAGGGGATGCACAAGACTGTAAAAATTACAGAGGAATAAAGTTGATGTCCCACACAATGAAGATCCTAGAAAGGGTTCTTGATAGTAGATTGAGGGAGGAGGTGGAGATTGCAAAGGAACAATTTGGCTTCATGCCTGGTAGATCAACAACAGATGCTATCTTTGGGTTACGACAGATGATGGAAAAATATCGAGAGAAACAAAGGGAGCTACATCTGGTATTTATTGATCTGGAGAAAGCATACGATAGAGTGCCAAGGCAAGAAGTCTGGAGGTGTCTGAGGGAGAAGAAGGTGCTGGAGAAATATGTCAGGTTGGTGCAGGAAATGTACAGAAATGTGAAGACAAGTGTTCGGACCTGTTTGGGACAGACAGAAAGTTTTCAAGTAACAGTTGGCTTGCATCAAGGGTCAGCATTAAGTCCGTTTCTGTTTAATATTGTGATGGAGGTGGTAACAGAGGAGGTGAGAGAAGATGCACCTTGGACAATGTTGTATGCAGATGACATCTTGCTGTGTGTAGATTCAAGAGAAGAAGCGGAAACTAAACTGGAAAGATGGAGAAAAGTACTGGAAGAGAGAGGTATGAGACTGAGCAGAAGTAAGACAGAGTATATGTGTTGCGCAGTGGGCGGTGGCCAGGAGTCAGACCTGGAAGGAAATGTCATCAGGAAGGTGAGAGACTTTAGATACTTAGGTTCGACAGTGGAAGAAGATGGAGGAGGTGAGAAGGAAGTGGGATGCAGGATACAAGCAGGTTGGAGGAACTGGAGGGAGATGGCTGGAGTGTTATGTGATAAGAGGGTACCGATCAATCTGAAAGGCAAAATTTATAAGACAGTAGTGAGGCCAGCTATGACATATGCTATAGAAACTGTGTCCCTGAGGAAAAATAACATTAGCAGGATGGAAGTAGCAGAGATGAGAATGCTTAGGTGGATGTGCGGTGTGACCAGAAAGGATCATCTGAGAAATGACTATGTCAGGGGAACAGTGAAAGTTACGAACTTAGGAGCGAAAATACAGGAGGCAAGGTTGAGATGGTTTGGTCATGTGATGAGGAGGGAGGACGAATATGTGGGAAGAAGGGTCATGCAGATGGATGTGCAAGGAAGGCGGAAGCGTGGGCGGCTAAAGAAGAGATGGAGGGAGCTGGTAGAAGAGGACTTGAAGATGAAGAACTTGGATGTGGTGACAGCCCAAGACAGGAAGGTGTGGAGGAGACTCATAAGAAACAGTGACCCCACTTAAGTGGGAGAAGCTGCAGAAGAAGAAGAAGATATGAATGTCTTCCTGTACGAAAGGATTAATAAAATTGTTTATACCAGTCTTTAGTTTTGTATATTGTAATTTGTGTGGATACAGTAAGGATTCATTAGGATTAAAAAAAAAAAACTACATATTTGCTACTTGCTACTGAATATATATTAAATATAAATATTTATATACAATTATATATATTAATATCCTAACATATCAGTATATTAACATGCCCAAAGCTTATTAGAACACAGGACATGAATCTAATATAACACCACTACATCATAGTACATTACTGTAGAAGCTAGACAATTGCTTGATGTTGTTCATTGTCAAATTCAAAGGTTCAGATTTTATGTGCAATTTACAATTTTTGTATTTAATTTCAAATATAATCTCATATGTTGTCATATACTGCAACTACTATTTGCTTATTAGATGTATGACAATGAAGATCATATTATCACCTTCTTCTTTTATAAAAAAAACTTATCAAGAAGCTTTTGATTTTATATTTCTAATAAAATAACTACGTTCAGAGATTTAATTATAAAATTTTAATAGTAAAAATTCATCAAAAGCAGTTTATAAAAATGCACATGGAAAAACTATATTGAAATGCAAAGAGAACATTATTTTGTACTTCATTTCTTGAAATATACTATTTCCAAATTTTGATATTTTTAATATTTTTGGAATAACATTCAAGTGCTTAAAATGACAATCACTTGTCTAATTACAATAATATTTTGACGTGCCTTTTAGTGTCTAGTTTTATAAAATATTAAAGTAAAGAAAAAGCAGTTAATCCTATTTAAAACCAGTTTTTAATCATATGATCAATATTTAAATTAAATTATACTAGACATGAAATTGTATTCTTATTTCAATACTTTACCCAAGTTCAAACAAACAAAAGTTTGCACATGAACTATCTTCATAAGTAGATAGACTACTTGTATGCAGACTGTTGACTCCATATCAGTTGCTTTAACATCCCATAGTACACAGCATATTTGCTTCCACACATGTATATTGCTATGCATTATGGGAAGAGTCACTTCCATAATGACAGGTTTTAAACGTTGAAGTCTCACCAGTGGGAGCTATACTGTGGAGATAATGAAAGCTACATCGATACTGAAGTCATTTTCCATATACAAGCAGCAAAATGGTGGTGCACATAGTACATTGACCTGAACTTGTGGCTTCCCAGTCAGCTGAAACATAATCCCACTCCCACATATTCAGCCAGGTGGTACCTGGAAAAAAAGTCCAAACAGTGATATGTGGGAGGCACTGTTGAGGCCACATTATGGCAAGGAGACCAAGTATCTTCTCAGTATACAATCTGCCATCCACCTTTGCAATTGGATTGCCAATTTCTTCTCTGGTTGTTCTTTTTTTGTGCCAGTGAATGTACAACTAGAGTGGATACTTTTGCTCTTTGGATTTTCCTGTCATTGCCAGACTATCCAGATGTCTATGTATTTTTGCTCATGCTCTTTCTGTCATGTATGCCATCACTTTGAATCAAAAATGAAATATACAAGACGTAGGGCTAATGTATTGTATACTTTTAGTCTACATCAGAAAAAAAAAAAAACAACCTGGAAAGTATACCTTCCCAAACTTAGAAGCTGGTTTAAAGATTTATCTACTGCCAATTACAAACTGTACAGTTGAGAAAAGTTTTTTCAGTTCTAAACCAAGTGAAAAATATAAAAAAGATCAGTTTTTAAAGAGTTACAAGTAAACTCACTGGTTATTATGTGCTCTGGTGAAAAAAAAAAAAAAAAAAAAAAAAATTCAAATGTGAATTTTACAGAACTAATTAGTACCTTTGCATGAGCTAAATTGAGAAACCTTTTTTTTTAATTATAAAAAAAAACAAAAAAAAAAAATTCAAATGTGAATTTTACAGAACTAATTAGTACCTTTGCATGAGCTAAATTGAGAAACCTTTTTTTTTAATTATAAAAAAAAACAAAAAAAAAACGGATGTATGATTAAATGTAAGATTTTGTAAAATAAATGCTTTTTGTGGAAAGAAACCGGTTTACTTTTAAAAGGGGAGGGGTCTGACCTAAGGTTAAAGCTGACTTTCTAGAATCACTGGTATAGAAGGCAAAGTTGTCTACTATACCAGCAACTGAGCACCATATGCCTCTTGTTTTTGACAAAAATGTCAGAAGAATAGTCGACTTCAACACAAAGTCTTCTGGTTCTGATAGTATCTCTCCAACTGTACAAAACACCTGTCTGTATCATTTCTACAATCTACTTAGCTGGCACTTATCCCAACACATTCCATCCATCCATCCATCAGTGGCATTAACAAAAGCACCCATAGCCTTCCAAGTACTCTTGGATTTATTAAATGTAATATGAGGATAAGGTTTCCCCTATGCCTCCAAGTATTCTTGTCTATAAATTGCATGTGCTCTCATATTGTCGTCCCCATCGTATGTTACACTTTCATGCAGGCCTACACATTTTACCGCGAGCTTCCGTAACCAATAATCCCATGGAATAAGTTTGTTGCTCCTTATTCCCAGTAGTATCCCATGTCTGTCGAAGTGTGTGTTCACGGAGCCAGTTTGCCTGCTTTGAAGGAGGAAAAACCCAGGATAAACTGGGGGAAAAAACCCTGCTATCCACGCCCAAGACCAGCTAACTTGGCTATGGCTGAGGAAGATCCTTAAGTTCCTTATGTCACCGACGGGAATCAAGCCTGGGACACTCCTTCCGCAGGCATATGGTTGTGACATGCACAACCACTAGGCTAACAGTGTGGACGCATGTGATCTACTGGCCGGTTTGCCTGTTCTGAGGGACAAAAAAAAACAGAGTTTCCGAGAGAAAAAGTCCTCTACCTCTGTATGAGATCAGCTAACTCACCTTTAGTTGAAAGAGACCAGATAAAGGTTTCTTACATCAGAGTCCCAACACACTGAAGCAAGCACTTATATCCAGCCTATTCAAAAAGAGATAAGTCTATTGTCAAACTACTGATCAACTGCCATTACCTCATTCCTTTTCAAAATAATGAGAAGGTAAACAACAGTCAACTTCTCCACTACCTAGAGGCCAACTAGTTAATCAGCGACTACCACTGTGGATTCTTCCAATAAAGATCCACAGCCAATCTCTTAACTTACATTACCCATGGACACAGTGTCACAGAAAGGTTTGAAGAAACGTGCTGCCACTCTTGACATTTCCAGAGTTTTTGACTGCATCTGGCGATGAAGCCTGCTAAGGTTCCATCCTATGGTTTACTTGCCATTCCTTTGTAAGTGGGTAGCCAGCTTTCTTTCTAGTCATCCACTTCATGTCATGACAGATGGCTTCCTCTCTTTGAGCTTTACCACCAATGCAAGAGTGTTTCAGACTTTATCAGTTACCTTCTTTTTTCTATACATGAACAACCTACTAATCACCACTGATCCTATTCACAGCTGTGTTGAAGTGCTGGATGCAACTCAGAAAGGATTAAAGACACTGTTTAATTCTGCCAAAATTTTGTCTCAGTCGCAGAGATAGCTTCAGGGAGTACAATAAATCAGCAGCTGCCATCAAAAATTACCAAAAATATGGGAAACATTAATTTGCAAATATACCAGATTACAACTGTGACCTCCAGCAGACATCTGCAGAGTATGCCCCACCTAGGTAGGACTCTAGTTTTTTGTCCATTTAGTTTTGCTTTGCTTACCTTTGCGTTGCCTTTGCATGTGTGTGTGACTGTTACAAGTTATATTGTACTTCTTGAATATGACTCTGTGAGAGACGAAATATTGGAAGAATTTAATCCTTTTGCAATACTCTTTTACACCATTAAGCTTCCAAGACGAGTTCCATCTGACATTTGAGTCTTAACAAGGTTATTGATTATTCATGATGAAATCATAGAATAAGGTAAATTGAAACTTCATCTATCTAGGATTAAATTGGCTGACCTCTCTTAAAAGATCTCAGGATATAGGAGTATTACCCAAATATCAAGTCTCAATCAAAAAAAAATCCTCTGTATTTAAAAATATGCCATTCTTGCTCTGTAGCATGAAGAGCTGCTATAGTTTGCTGCTATTCTCACTAGCCTCATTGCTACCAGCACAACCATCAGCTCATTACAATCTGAACTCTCAGCAATACTCAACATGGAACATTGGTCCACTCTTTTAGACATTTCAGAAGCCTCTGCTCAAAGAATTCATAAAAATAAGAAAAATACATCAAAGTATATAAGTCTTTTTAATTTGAAAGCCAAACTTCAAGTTTAGTCTCTTCACACTGTAGTTGGCCTATCATCAAAACAGGCTTAATGAAGCTGTTGTCAGACCTGGCACTTGTTTTGGTGTCATAGCATCAAAACAAATACCAGTATTAGATCAGATATTTCAAGTCAAACATGGCCTCTGTAATCTGGCTCCAGATATAGCTAAAAACATTACGCTTGATGTTGTCTAGTACCACTGATGATGTACAAAACTTGTAGGTTTATAAAATTGTTTATTTTTATTAAACTCATTATTTATCTTATAATGTGGTCTCAATATCAGAATCATCCCACAGAACTAGACATTCTATTCAGCTTAAGATACTCTTTTTCACCCAGACACTGATTAATTCTATACAAATCTCAAATCTGCTTAACCTTAGAACATTTTTCACAGTGGGGTGGTGTATATGCTGAAAATCTCCCTAAAAATTCTCAATGCTGTTCATAGGACAACCTTTAACCCTTCAAGAAAAATGTTAATGAACTTGTTCTTTTCCCAATTCTCACCTATATCACCCTTTTACATGGCACTGATGAAATTGCAAGTAAGGTTCTCCTAACTCTCATGTATGGGATCAACACACACACACACAGTATATGTATATATATAATTAGCCTAATCACAAAGATACTTCACATGCAAACTTTTTTTTTTTTTTTTGCTAATGGCTGGGTAAAAGATTAAAACAAGAATATAATTCATCTAATATAATTTACTTTCACACCAAGAAAAAATTCTCTATAAATCACCTATTTGTTAAACATATACATCTGGCTTTTTTGACTTGGATAGCTAAATGCTAAAATAGCACATTCTAAACAATGATACACTTTTCTAGACTTCATTGCTATTAACTGTTACTTCATTGCTATCGCATATTAGCAATTACTGGTTACAAGGATTTGTGATGTATTATTTGTACAAGATGGCATGATTAAATATGTTCTTTAAACATTTGAGCTGAATTGTCAAGTGCAGCATAAGAAATTGCAATAGTTCATTTAAAAAGTATTAATAAAGTACACACACACACACACTATAAAAAAATAAATAGTCCTATGTAAAGTTTATACAAAAGTATAGTTCCTAACCCTAACTTTTAAGAACACCCAACTAAACCACGTTTAGGTAGGTGTTCTTAAAATTAATCATACAAACTGGTTGTTGCAATAACTTCATCATAAAAAAAAGTACAGAATCACTGAAGTATTTAAAGCAGATTAAACTGCAATTAACATGCAAAACTGAACCATACGCATAGAAGGAAAATCAAAAACTGAACACTTGAAAGTCAAAAGTCACGACTGCTTTATGTTGATGCAAAAAATAAGCGTTCCAGCAAAAACCAAGGCAGTGCCACACCAGTGAGCTTCTGTAAAATAATTCCTGAAATACAATATAGAAAACACAAGAGAAACAAATTTGCGTAGCGTAAGAATCATTGTTACAGTGAGTGAAGTGTATTCAGTTAATAGTGTGAAAACAGATCTTACACAAACATATCTAACAATTTGGTTAAGGATAACTCCTATCAAAAATAATCTTCAATAAGATGGGGGAAAAAAAGTAACTTTTCTAATACTTCACTTTACTGGAAAATATAAATGCATATTATGGCAAATGATATTGTGGTGCACTAGATGACAATTGGAGCTTCCATAGCTCATTCAGTATAGATGGAAAGACCTGGGTTCGATTCCTGTCCAAGACATGAGGAACCTTTATCTGATATCTTTCGACTAAAGGTGAGTTAGCCAGTCTCATATGGAGGTAGGTTTTTTCCACCTAGAAACTCCTGTTTTTCATCCCCCAGAACATGCAAACCAGCCTTGTGAACACATGCATCTACAGAAGAAGCTCACACAACAGGAAGCATAGGGGCTAATCACCTTATTCTTGAAGAGGTCACAGTTTCAAATTGTGATTAGGCCATGCCTAATACGAATAATGGGCCACAAGAGCATAATTAATATATATATATACAGGAAAGGAGAAGGAGATGACAATCAATTAACACTGTGCAAAAGAAGAACAATGATCTTTCAGCTTAAATTAAGATGAGCAAGCATTAATACAATGGAAATATTAGTGTCAATCAGCATTATTATAAGCCTGCACCAAGTCAAAAATTGATTGCAGAGAGGTTCTCACACTCTTACCTTACTCTTAATTGGGTAAGGTCTTAAAAGATATTATACAATTTACAAAAGACTTTATACAGTTGTTCTTCTATCTACTGCACTGTTTTTCACTATATTCCTTACATCTCTCTTTTTCTTTCTATACCTCTCTAACAAGTTCTGTAAAATTTACTCAATCATAGCCAATATTCAATAATTCAAGCACATCCTACTTGTTCACATAATTTTCATTATGGCAGGCAATTTTCTAATTGACATTTTGCAATGTGTTGTCTGAACTTCAATTACCATGGATATCACCCCAAGTTCCTTACCTCCTCCACTTCATCAGTGCAGGTCCACCATACTGCATTATATTTTTGGCAAAATAGATCTCATCCAATCTCTCTTTCTCTCCAAAAAATATCCTTACACTCAGCAACAGTGAAATGGTATCTCCATGTCTCTGCCTAAGGTGATGTTTTAAATCCTACCACATCATCCAGTATCATAAAGAACTTGAGCATAAGTATGTCATTCTGTGATAAACCTGCTATAGTTTTTGAATTCTTTTGATTCAGAGTTTCAATAATTTACAGAAGTTCTGTTTAAAAAGAAAGGGAAGGGAAGGAATTAGTTGTTTAGATTCACTAAGCTATTATATATAAAATTTCAGTGTAATCTCAATTATTGTGTATTTTCAGACATTTGTTTCGTAGAAAGAAAAAAAAGATTTTACAACCTGTGCATAAGAAAGACCTCAACTTCAGTTGAAAGGCTCACTAAAAGGTTCCTGGTATCGCAGATGGTATTCAAATCATCTTTCCAACTAATGGGCACATGATTCTGAATGTGCTACAGAGGTTTGCAAGTTTTATCCAAATTCTGAATCCATATTACTATAATTACTATTATGTGATACCTCCAGGGAGTTCAAGGACTCATTGTTGGAGGGACATACTACTCCACTACAACTAACTCACTATCTTCCCTACTTAATCCTCCAATGACAACAGTACTGCAATCAGCACATGACACCATCTACTGCCCACAAACAGTATTTTTTGTGTAAATTGTGTTTTGTGTTCTAATGGCTGATTTGCTGTATGCAGGATGAAAAATCCTAATACTTCTGTATGAGATCGGCTAACTCGTATTCAATTGAAAAAGGCTACATAAAGATTCCTCTCGTCACAATGAGAATTGAACTCAAGTCCTTTCCAATTGAAGAGCGCAAGTTCCACTGTTTCTATCAGTTGTGTTACAGAGGTGCTAACATTTGTGTCCTTTTGGTTGCAAAGACATGGATTTGAATCCTATCCAGGATGCAAAGAACATTCATGGACATTAAACAAGAATTTGTCAACAGTCAATTTATGAAGCATTTTTCACAACTGAGGTCACTGCACTCTGTCAGAGATTTTCTAAAGAAGTAGGTGTGCATTACCTATCTCTCTCTCTCTCTCATTTTTTTTTTTTTTTTTTTTTTTTTGATGAAAATAAGATCTTGTATGTTATAGTTGTGAAAATGCATGATGTGCTCAGTCTACTTGGATGCTAATTTGATTTTGGAACAAATTACACAGCTGCCAGTTACCTGATAGGGATGTTTGGAAATCACAGAGAGCAGGTAGGGTTCAGTAACTAAGCTTTAAGAAAGGAGGAAGGCATCCATTAAATGCAGGTTAATGACAAAGAAAAAAAAAAAAAAAAGTGTTTAGATTTAGACAACGAAGTCATTCAATTGGAAAAAGATATACAGTCCTGAAACATGTTTAGGTAGTGGGAGAGTTATCTAGCTCTGGTTTTGGTAGATGTTTCCTTTTTTGGTATTACTAAAGCCTATCTTTCTCAGTACAATAACTAAAACCAGTACCAACAGATAAATGGTAGAAGATTTTACTATTCAGAATTTTTTAGTGTAATTTTTAAAAAACCTTTTCTAGTATGCTTTTTGTATACTAGAAAAACTGGGGAATATAGAATTCATTATATCAATTGCTTTAAGTACAATTAAGGAGAAAGCTGCATAATTAAGTTTACATTACTCCTAGCTTCCTATGAAAATATTTTTTATACAAATGAATTTGCTATTTTTCAGATTCCTCATATTATCAAGATTAAGGTCAGCAAACACCTTTTGCTATTCCATTCAGTTTAAGTGACCATATCACCTCAGATTAGCTTGGCTAACGTGTTAGCTAATGATGTCAAATTCCTTTATAATATTTTCATTTTAATATGAAGATGCCATTCATGCACTCTGCTAATTTTCCTTAGAAATCTCAATGTCAATGGTCTATTTTATTTGTAATCCAACTCTAAGATCAATAAGCTAAAATTAGGTTGAAACTGTCTTGTATACTGTCAGTTCTGCTAATTTCTCTCTTATTCCATATAAATTTAGTCAAATTTCTGCAGACCACACCATATTAAAGTTGCTTATTTTATTATCTACTTCTTATCTATTTCTATCTTTAATATTCACTAAAATTGCTCTCCACTAAGAATGCAGGTTGTTTTCCCTGTTTCCATCTATTTTCTTAGGTTTTGTTTTTTTAATGCTAACAACAGTTAATTTAGTTGAAGAGTTCTGAAGATATAAAGGCTGCATATTTCCAATTTTGATACCGAGCTTAATGAAATTTTCCTTCATAATGTGATTGAGAAAGATGATGGGTAAGAGTGGACATAGCATGCACCTTCTTCACTTAATTTTATATCAAAATATCTTAAGTATTATAGGTTATAAACTGCTCTGTATAATATCTTGGAATCACATATTTTCAGATCTATGAATATTACATAAGAACATTAACTAAACAAGCTTAAAGTAAAAATCTGCTCCAGAAAACCACTATAACCTGACACTTATTCTTTATAAAATGTCTCTTCCACAATATTTTTAGCTTTTTTTTAAAATAAATCATAAACTAGGACACAAATACAGAACAGAAATTCCTATAATTCTCATTCCTATAATTTCTATATAGACAGTCCTATGAGAGCTCTATACAATCATCTGGATTGGACTTCCTGAATTATGCAGTGTAACCACTGTAAAACTTATTTTTTCATATCTGAGCAGGTTGAGTTGAGTATCATATACTAAAGATGTCTTTCTACATTTCAGATTTCTGATAGTTTTTTTTTTACCTCTTAGTACTGAAATGTATTCCTGATTGCAATTTCTCTTGCATACTTTTTATCCTAATTGATAAAACAAAAGCTTAGAAGACTTCAATTTGGTTTTGACCAAATTTAAAAAGTTGGTCAAAAATTTACATTATTCATCATCATCAAATTGATGACATTTACCCTCAGGAGATGTACAGGATATTGGGATAGTATTACATGAAGAAGTTACATCATACGTTCCACCTGCCTAGTTGGTTAAGTGGTATTCGCTCTCCAGCCAAAAGACTGCCAGTTTGAATCTCCTGCCATGGGCATGAATGTTTGTGATTGCCTATGAAAATACTAGTGGTGGCTGCGGTTCATTGTAGTTGGCGGATTAGGTGGAGACAGAGTTGTAGAGTAAGTGTCCTCCCTTGATAAGTAATTGGACTCTCTGGAAGTGTCAAGTAATAATAATAACACTTTTTTTTGCTCTTCTTTGCTCTCCCATTCTGTTTAAGTGACCATACTACCTGAGGTTAGCTCTGCTAACACATTCCTGAATGCTAACAATGGCAAGTTCTTTCCTAATATCCTCAGCTTTAATATGATACTACCATTGAAGCCATATGTTCACGTCTCTCTAATCTTTCTCCAAACTCTCATATCTATGGTCTCCTTTCTTTGATCAAGTGATTTATTTCTAACTCAGCTCTCAGATCCATAATTTCATAACCAAATATTTAAAACTTAAAAGTTTCAAAATTGTTCACAGAGTTATGAAAATACAACTTTTGGCTTAGGTTTCTTGGTACTGAGATAAACAGAGCCAGAACAGGAATAGAAAACTGGGTGAAAAAATATTAAATACCTATTATTTTTTCCTAGCCAAATATTTAAGCTTAAAACTTTTGAAATTGAGCTTCTAGGCACAGACTCTTTAGGAGCTTGTATGTTTGCCTTATGTTAGTGTTACTAGTTGTGAGGTTTCACTGGCTTAAGAAATAGTTCTCGTCAAAGAGCAGAAAAACCTTACACAAAAACCACAAACTCTACTTAGGAAGCCTTTATGTTCATCTATTCAGATTTTCAACTTCAAAACTTAAGTTACAAAGATTTGACTATAAAATAATAATGGGATTTTTAATATCCTTTCATTCAATAGCTTTTCATTACCACGCTGAAGCCACCTTGGCTCTTTCTTCAACAATTATGATTCATGCACTGAGTTCACCTATACAATTTTCTAATGTGGGATTGATATGGCATTGAAGAGGTTTTGCCTCGCAAGGTTGCTGCCTGGTCTCTGATGAGAAATGATAATTTGAAAATAGCTGTAAGGGCCAGTAAAGTAGTGCTATCGATTGTAAGGTGCTACTCAAAAACCAAACCACTACTAATAATGTAATGAGATCATGGTAAAGTTTATCCTCTAAGTAGTGCCATGCTAAGGCAACTCTGATGCCAATTCTCATAAGCCCTCTGATTAATAAGCTCAAATATTTTACTGTGAAAGAATACTGGATTTTTAATTATCCCATTCAATTACTCATTCATGTTTTCACTTTTTATCTCATTTAACCATCTTTCGAGATAATTACTCCAGACATCTTGAATACCAATCTTCAGTCTATATGTATCATCTTTATCATTTCTGGGGAGCCTCTGTGGCTTAGTCAGTTTTGACGATGCCCTTTAGTTGGAAAAATCTGTCCAGGATGCAAAGAACTCTTATAAGGCCTTTTCAACTGAAGGTGAGTTAACTAGTCTCATACAGAGGTGGTAAGGTTTTCTCCCCCTGAATATTATTCCAATTTTCTTATCTTTCCCAACAGCTTTACCAGATGCTAAATCAATTAATGTTTTCTTCAATGTTGACACTGAATCTACGGTTTGGTTCTTGTATTCAACCTCTATTTTTCCTCCAACAGCATTTGAATATTTGAGTTCACAGTTCATATTTGAAAGATGTTTGGCTTTCATTCTTTTTCAAAACTTTTGCACACATTTTCCTTTTCAATATTATCATCATAATGTGACATCTGCAAGGAGTCCAAGGACTCATCATGGGATTGATATGGCATCCTATTCTACTCCCCTACATACATCTCACCATCTCTACTACCACTTAATTTTCCAAAAACCCGCGACACCACTACCATCAATACCATCTACTGCTGACCACCACCACCAACAAATCTTTACATGGGCTTTTTCTCAATTGAAGGCAAGTTAGCCAATCTCATAGGGAGATAGCAAGGTTGTTTTCTTCCAGAACTCAGGTTTTTCATCCCACTTACAGGCAAATTAGCCATGAGAACACAGATAAAAAAATACTGTTAGTGGTGGCGATTAGCAGTAGATGGCACTAATGATAGTGGTGTCATGGGTAATTGGAGAATTAAGTTGAAGGAGAGATGGCAAGATGTATATAGCAGAGCAGAGTAAGGTGCCGTCCCATGACGAGTCCTAGTGCTCCTTGAAGGTGTTGCATTATAATAATAATACTGAAAAGGAAAATATGTACAAAAGTTTTGAAAAGAACAAAAGACAAGCAACTTTCAAATATGAACTGTAGACTCAAATATACAAATACTATTGGAGAAAAAATAGATTTCTCTCATCATGACAAGAAGATGATATTTGTTATTACTGGTTTCAAAACTAAATTCTTCAAAACTTATTATTTCAAACCATGTGTCTACAAACTTTTGAATCCTAAACTAGCAAGAAGATATCAATATCACTAATAACATATGAGGTGGGGGGGGAGGCTGAAAAAGTTCTGATAAACCCTAAAACAAACATGATATTAAAGCAACTGATATAACCACAAGAAACAACATATCTTAAAACCCAAGGTTTCATCAAATTGTAATAATTTGTTCTTTTTCTTTTAGGATATACAAGAAGACATGTCAGAGATTTTGAAGAAATTTGAACACACAGAGGTACAGGCTGTCATCAAGTTTTTTGTGCTGCAAGAAAAGTTCACAACTGAGATTCACCAAACTTTGTGTGAAACTTTAGGGGACTGTGCCCTAGCATATCCAACTATAAAGAAATAGAGTAATACATATGTTTCATTCAACTTCTTGCCATCAATATTCTGCTGTGAAAACAGATATCCTGTATTATGATCATATGAAAACTTACATCTGTTATGTATGCCCCCGCCCTCCTCCAAATAATGCAAATAAATCATCATTCATCAATTATAATCAGAACTTTCCACAAAAGTGATTCAAAAAGTAATATCTTTAAAATAATCTAAAATTAAAACCTATGTTTCACAACGAAAAGGATACTGAGTCAGTACATTAATCATCAGATAAATCCAGAGTTTGGGAACTAAAAATTCTCCTGCTACAGGTATAATTACAGGCTCTAATAAAAATTAAGAATTTTTTTAAAATTAAGAAGTTGAAATTAACATGAATAAAATAATCAAAATCTACTAATATCTATTTTGGTATCGAGTCATCCACATTGATATGGTCTTAAATCTAAAAGCAGAAGAGCTTTCTAGAGGAATATAATAAATCTGCAATCTTATACACATTACCGCATGCTTACATGAAACAGAAACCACCACTGAAATAGTGAATGATAAATGCAACTTTTTTAGGTGAATTTTTTTTTTGTTACCTAAATGTTATTAAGTAACCAGAAACATATATATTCAAATACTCAACAAAATAGCAAATGTCAGAAAGAGTCATATTTTTTGAACCTTGTTAGCCAAGTGTATTGATAACATCTCTGCTCTCCAACCAACAAACTATGAATTCAAATCCCACAGTGTCATGAATGTTGGAAATCTTGAGGTGCCAAACAGTTTTTGATTTCTAATATGAATCAATCCTGTTCACTGGAGGCCTGAAATGGCTAGTAAGTATCATATTTGATTTTGAAAGCAGGGCAACCAGATTATCTAAGAGCTACATAGCCCAACATATCAGTACAAAATGCATTAAATTAAAACCTTCATGGAGTAGGAAAAATTGCTTTAAAAGTGTGGATCTCAAAATAATGTGAAACAAATTATTTTACCAAAAGTGCTTTTGAACTTTAAACATGCTTTTAACTATTTTGTTCATTTCGACCTATAAGGCTATAGGTTCTAAGATCAGACTTGAGCAGAGTTCTTCAATAGTCAAGTAATCTTGTAGGCTACCTTAGCAACCTTACCAATGTCCTCTAAACCTTAACTCTCTGTAACAAATTTAGTTCAATCCTTTATCCAAGTGTAAGCAAACAAAGTTTGCACCTGAAGTATCTTCAGGACTGAGGCAACTTGCAGCAAAGGTGGACCAAGCTCTCATCAATCCTGTCTCAGTATCTCCCATAATGCAAAGCACATCTTTTCGCAGATATGTATAATGCTATGCATTAAGGGAAAGGCCACTACCCAGACCAGTTTCGACCTTTATTGAGGTCTCGCCAGTGGGAGCTAGGCCCAGAAGTAGTAATACTAAGGCAGAAGCAATGGATAGGTCATCTTTACCTATACGAGTTGCCAAAAGGTGTACCACCTTATTATTAAATTACTCTGGATTCAGAGAAAGATGTAGAAAGTTTATTTTCCACTTGGTTAGACTATAATAATTTAGTTTAATCCTTTATCCAAGTGTTAGCAAACAAAATTTGCACCTGAAGATACTTCAGGACTGAGGCAACTCGCAGTAAAGGTGGACCAAGCTCTCATCACTCCTGTCTCAGTATCTTCCATAATGCAAAGCACATCTCCTTGCAGACGTGTATAATGCTATGCATTAAGGGAAGGGCCACTACCCAGACTAGTTTCGACCTT
The DNA here is from genome assembly GCF_054136105.1 of Typopeltis vanoorti. Lineage (NCBI taxonomy): Eukaryota > Metazoa > Arthropoda > Arachnida > Uropygi > Thelyphonidae > Typopeltis > Typopeltis vanoorti. The sequence goes on along the minus strand of NC_143551.1, from coordinate 90,598,864 downwards.
CATTGAGGTCTCGTCAGTGAGAGCCAGGCCCAGTGGTTATGCTTTGCATTATGGGAGATACTGCGACAGGAGTGATGAGAGCTTGGTCCACCTTTGCTGCGAGTTGTCTCAGTCCTGAAGTATCTTCAGGCACAAACTTTGTTTGCTAACACTTGGATAAAGGATTAAACTAAATTTATTATAGTCTAACCAAGTGGAAAATAAACTTTCTACATCTTTCTCTGAATCCAGAGTAATTTAATAATAAGGTGGTACACCTTTTGGCAACTCGTATGGGTAAAGATGACCTCTCCATTGCTTCTGCCTTAGTATCACCACTTCTCGGCCTGGTTTCCACTGACGAGACCTCAATAAAGATCAAAACCAGTCTGGGTAGTGGCCCTTATCTTAATGCATAACATTATACATATCTGCAAGGAGATGTGTTTTGCATTATGGGAGATACACCACTAGTCACCTGTTTTCATCTCAATTCTGCCCCTCCATATACCACTTTTTGATATCTGTCCAGCAACCACCCTTTTATCCACTGCGTCATGTCTATCCCCCATTTATTCTAATTTGCATAACAGAGTTCCATGCAGTATTCTTTTGCTGAATTTTGCAAATCTTTGCAAAATCCAGAAAAAGCATCATGTAGCCATTTCCTTTATCCATTTATAATAGAGTAACTCAGCTGTTACTCTATTATAAATAGTAAATTACTAAGGCATGACTGACCCTTCATAAAACCATGTTGATCCCATATAGCATCATATTTTTATCTACCCATTCTTGAATTCTCTTTTTGCCCAATTTTTCTATGCCTGAGATACTGATTAGTCTATAATTTGCTACTCTCTTAGAACCTGCCTTATGCAGGGGAATTATTTTGCCCCCCCCCCTTCCACTAACTTGGAACTCTACCAGAGCTGAGACTTAAATTAAACAGCCTAGTGAGAAGTATTACCATTTCCCTTGCACATTCTCACAAAACCCTAGCTGATATCCCATCTAATCCCATACTGTATTTACATTGAGATTTTGCAATATCCTAAGAATCAATTCATCCACCTCTGTTCCCACATCAGTGTCTGTTACATATGTTAAAACAGTAACCTCACTAGGATGATATATACTCTTGTAAAAGTAGTCACTCAGTAACTCAACTATTTTATCAGTCTCCTCATGATCTTCATCATTCATTAAGGTTAGTCTTCCATCATCATTCTTCCTCTTATTTGCCACATAATGAAAGAACGTTTTTGGATTGCCTTTGGCCTGCTTGGCTAGATTTTGTCATAATCTCATTTTGCCTTCCTTTCCATACTGGCCACCTTTCTTGCCTGAGCCTCGTACTGTTCATGAGTTTGCTGATCACCTTTCCCTTCAAATACCTTCCACAGCATTTTCTTCTTCTGCAGCTCATACTTAATGATATTACTCATCCATCTAACTTCCATCTTATTAACTCTCCTTTCCTTAGGTATACAATTTAATATTGCTTCCTCTAGATGACCCTTAACTATCTGTAAGTATGTTAGTAGCCATGTTTTACAATCTCCCAAGTCAAAACCATATGGTCACTTTCACCAATCAGAAGCAATGTGGTCACCTTGGTTATGGATAGCTCTTCTGATCTTTTGACTAGGTCCAAATACTCTCCCACCACTAGTCCCCTCCATCATATTTTGCCTTAAATAATTATCTCTTAGTAGATGTATAAATTCTATTTTCTCCCTACCACGTGATCTTTCTTCTTTTCAGTCTATATCTCTATTGTTAAAGTTCCCCCTTAATAATCACTTGACCTGTATTGATTGTACTAATTTGGCGATGCATGTCTTAGATATCATCTATGGAAGTCCCTAGCCTACAGTAACAACTAACTGTATATTTTGTCTTACTGGCCTTAATCTTGCACCGGACTGCTTCAAATAAACAGCTACCCTTCCACCTATCTCTTATTCTTTTTGGCTGCAATTCATCCACTATCATCAGTAGTACTTCCCCCCCCCCATCGTATCTTCTCTATCTTCCCAGAAAATACTAAACTCTTCACATTCTATCCCTGTAACTGCATCATCTGCTGTTAACCAATCCTAATGCCTATAACTTTTGGCAAGGGTGCAATAACCAATGCCAAAAACTTCCCCCTCTTATTCCCATCTAAACTAAAAGATTTCCTGTAACATTCATCATCACCACCACTAAATTCCTGCTATTTACACCCAAGGGAAGCAGAGGATGCTCTGGCATAAGTTTATCCCTGACTTCCTCTGATCAAACATCTATTTTGTTAACCTTTGCTTTCCCATTCTGTTTAAGTGATCATACCAACTTAGTTCAGCTCTAAGTTAGCATTCACATATGCTCACACATACTGAATGCTAACAATGTCAAGTTCATTCCTAATATCTTTATTTTTAATGGTTCTGTTAATTGCCAATCTGTTCAGACCTCTAATTTTTCAATGACTGTTTTATTTCTGACTCAACTCTCAGATACTTAGTTAAAACTAGTCTGAACACTGTCTTGTATACAGCTAGATTTAGTGTTTTGATTAATTTGTCTTATTCCATATAAATTTGATTCCCACCATAACAGCTTTTATCACAACAACTTATTCTGCTGTTTATTATTTAATTTGCCATCTTCATTAAAAATTGATTAATCAAAAAAAACAAAAAAAAAAAACCAGCTAACGCCTTTTATTTCCTAATAGGGAATGGGTGAGACCTTTATACCCTATCTAGCTTTTGGAGACTGAGTGGGCAGTTCAATCTCCACCAGTAGCCAATCAGAGATAGCTGGCCCATGTCTATCACTAATTATAGGTGGCTACTGATGAAGAGGCCAGCAAACAAGTGCTGCCATCTCTTGGTGCCTAACTCTAATAGGATATGTTATTGTCTAAAACAATGTGGGTACTATGGTTGATTTTCTTGGGTTTACAGGAGTAAAAATCTGCATGCCCATGCCAGAGATCGACTAACTCAAGAACCGGTCAAAGATAGGCTTAGAAAAAGTTCATCCAGTCGGCGACTAGACTTGAAATTAGGTCTAACTTCGAGCAGCCAAGCGCAGAGGACGCAAGTGCCACTTCCACTGAGCTACACAGGCCTGATTAATTAGTGGAAATATTTTACTTCTATAGCTTCTTCACTCAGAATGCAGTCAATATTTTCTACGTCCCTACTTAATTTCATTAGTTTTTGTCTTTTTATTTGCTAATTTCAGACCAAATTTCTTAAGGCAGTTACTCAATGTAGTCAAGTTCTCAATACTCAGTGTATTTAGGAGTATGACATACCTGCATAGACAGCTGAGTTGAATATCTCAATTTAAATATTTCAGAAGTGATGACAAATCTGATGCATATTTTCTGGATGTGCTTGCATCAAAATCCAGAAACTAAATTCAATTTTTATATTTTCTAGATTTATAGAATATAAATCTAGAAAATTTATATTCTAGATATAAATTTTCTAGATTCAGGATGCATAGCTCCTGAATGGCATCCACCATTCAGGAGCTATGCATCCTAAAAACTAAAAAATTGCTGAATCCACAGGAAGATGTATTTTTGAACACTAAACTGTTTGATAACTGTTTGTTTGTAGACTCCTTCATAAGCAATGGTTAGAGCCAATGTTCCCTCTAAGTGCATGCATGCACATGCTGGTCAAAAAAGGAAATGTATATGTCTAGTAACTACATGCACAAAATTGTTGCATTAAGAATTTCTCATTTACAGCCACTTTTTTAATATACTATAACAACGAACTGTGCAGTAAGTCATACCTATCACCTATTTTATTTTGTAATTTCTACAATATCTCCACTCCAATATTACTCTAACCCATTCCAACTTAATACACTCTAATTAGTTATATTCAGTCTATGTCATGTGGGCGAACTGACACTGACATCAGCAAGCTGTAGAGGCATATCAGGAAGGAAGGACTATTGTCTGGACAGTACAGTCACCTGAAGTCACACAAATAACAAATTCATGTTTTATCCTTTGTCCAAGTGTAAGCAAACAAAATTTGCACATGAAGTATATTCACAACTAGTATACATCGACCTGATTGACCAAATGGTTAGCACATTTGCTCTCCAGCCAAAAGGATGCAAGTTCGAATCCCGCCATCAGCATGGATGTTTGTGATTGTCTGTGAAAATACTAGTAGTGGTGGGTGGTAGATGGTGTAGATGATGATGGTAGTTACAGTTCATTGTATAGTTGGTGGAGGCAGAGAGTTATAGAGTAGGTGCCCTCCTTCGATGAGTGTTTGGACTCCCTGAAGGAGTCACATAATAATAATAAATACTTGTATACAGAGGCAAATGACTTCACATATTACTGCCTTAGTATTCCATAATGCAAAATACTAATCCTTTCAGGTGTGTCTATTATGGGAAGGGCATTATCTAGACTGGTTTTGACCTTTATTGAGGTCTCATCACTGGTAGCCAGACCCAGAAGAGATATACCAAGGCTGAAGTACTGCAAAAATCATATATCTTCCATGTACAAGTAGTGAAAAGGCATAACACATTATTAAAATACTCTGGATTAGAGTTATTTATAGAAAGTTTTTTCACTCCAAATGTAAGCAAACAAAGGGTTCACATTACTAAGGCAGTAATGTGAAGTCATTTATCTCTATATTCAAGTAGGCTAGTCCTGAAGATACTTCATGTGCAAATTGTTTTGCTTACATTTGGACAAATGATTAAACAAGAATATAATTTCTTGGAAACTTTAATTTATTACCAAGTGAAAAAACTTTCTACAACTATAATAATAATAATGAATACCTGCTAGATTTCTGGTCAGGATATAGACTAGACCTTATTAACATCACATTGCAACATAAAGATGTGCACAAATTCACATGAAGAGATGACACAAGAAATAAGCATCACTAACTATACTATTGTTGATAGTGATGCCTTCATGTTGGAATATAGAAGATACAAGAGTGTGTATACAGAGATTTGTAACTGGGAGTGATCATTTTCATTTGGTTTTAAGTAGGGTAAAAATGAATATCACATCAAAAAGAACAACATGTAAGAAAGTTAAAAAAGACTTGAAGTTGAGCAGCTTTTACAGGTAAACTGTAGTCCTAACTATACAAACATTATTCAGGCAAAAAAATGAAAACAGTTCAAAAACAAGAATCAAACTTTGGAATTTCAGTAGCAAAAACTCTGAAGAAAACATTGATTGATTCAGCTAGAGGTCACAAGGTCATTTCTGTCTGCAAGGACAGAAAAATAAGAACACCATGGTAGAAACAATAAATTAAAGAAGCAGTACTGGTAAAGAAAAAAGCATACCAAAAGTTCCTAGCAACTAATTCAGCAAACATCCTAATCAAATAAGAGAAAAATGTAAGAGAGCTAAGCTATGTGTACAATTAGGAAAATCATGGCAAGACTTCAATAAGAATATGGAAGATGCATAGCAAGGAAAGTGGCAAATTGTACTGGAGGCTAAAAAATACTGTTTCACTGGAGGCTAAAAGGATGCACAATACAAATTTACAAACATCTTACATTATAGCCTACCAGTTTCACTAGCAAACTGTCTAGCTTTGAAACTGGTAGGCTATAATGTAAGATGTTTGTAAATGGTCAGTATTAAATAAGTTTGTATTTTTAATTATTAAACGACCAATTATGTTTAATTTAAGTCTTCAGGCTCTAATTAAGTTGAATAGCTACTGTAACAATTTTTCACTGAGATGAAAATCTGCAATAAAAGGATAAAAATAGAAATGAGGAAAGTATTAACTGATTTCTTAACTGCTAATCTACTGAACAGCTATTTAGACATTGTTAGTAAAGATTGCAAACTATATATGGAAACAGAACAATCAAAATGGTATGCTGGAGGAGCCAGGTGAGTAAATTTATATGGAATAATAGAGAAATTAAGAAAACATGAAATCAGCAATACATACAAAGCAGCATTCCAATCAATTCAGATTACAACAGACATCCTCAATGGCTGAATCATATTAAAAAAGAAAGAAATCAGAAAAGAACCTGGTATTATTAGTGTTAGATCTTGAATGGGGGGGGACTCTTTCAACAAAAGAATCACTCATACAAGATCTAACAGGAAGCATAACAGTGAATAAGAACATACTTGTGCTTCTAGCAATCAAGCTCATTTTATTAGAAAACATGTCATGTTTACCATAGAAAACGAGATAATAAGTCTGAGATTTGAATATCTCATCTGAAACTATGCTATTAAAATAATACGTTTGGATTATGTATAATATTATTTTAAATATTAGTATTAAAACTGTGTCCTATGCAACAAAGTATATGTATTGCCAACAAAGGTCCAAAGTGGTAAAGTTGTGGGCTAACCACCATCGGTTAAATGACGCCCAAAACTAGGGTATTCATAAAAGGCGAATGGGGCACGCGTTCCCCGAAAGGAGCAGACACCGTAAGGCGATGGAATGACATCACCTCGTCAGGACAAATAGGGAGGCTCCTATACAGTTACATAAGTCTGGTATCCCCCACCGTGTTTTCTGTTCCTGTTTCCCTCGTGCAGACCAGCGATGCGGATGGCGATGACCAGTATCAGCTCTCCCGTGGCTGACTAATGCAAGTCCGGCAAGGCTAGGCACAAGACGACAGCAGATCCCAAATGTGAGCCATCGGTGAAAATGTGCCAATGAAAGATAGCAAAGGATCCCCTCTGAAGAAGGTCGAGCTAAGCGATAGCGACCTATGTGATAAGTGAGTGTCCAGCAAGAAAGAATGGCCATTTCGAATAAGTACGTGACCTCCATGTGGAAGCAGTTTGCAGCAGTGGAGATATCCCACAACAAAGGATGGACAAAAGGGTCTCAACGTCAACACTGCAGAGTAGTAAAGTGCTGTGACTATTCTTGCTTTATATTGATAAAATTTCGTGAAGGGGAAGGAATAAGAACCTTGCTGAAAGAAGGAGAACTTTAATGATAATACATCTTCAGGGACTCTATAACCATATTAGACTAGTAGTCTGAGAAACCATGTATATTGTATGGTTCCAAGAATATTGTAAGAGGATTGTTAGTTAATAATTCATAAGTTCAGAACTAGAATAGTGTCTTGTACCATATGCATACCAAATTGTATATGAATGATATGCTAAATATTTAGTAGATGAATTGTGTATAATAGTGAATTATATGCCTAAAGTGTGAATGTTGTGCATGTGATTTAGATCATTTCCTTTAGTATTACTTTGCTTGAGGTAGAATGCTAACCTCGTATTGTATCTAATTTATTGTAATTCTTTTAGCCATATAATAAATATGTTTTCCTATGTAAGCCTGTGTGTGATCTAAGCATGAGACTGACTTCACCAATCATTAAATTTCGGACCTACGTGTAAGGGGAATATACAATCAGTTTTAGAGTTAACAGGCCATGACTGCAAAGTTAAGATATCGATAGCTTCCTAATTTACTTTAAAAATTTTGGTGACACTTAATTTCTGGGAAACTTCCCTAGGACAAGAAATTTCTGTCCTTAAGCTCTGGCTGGAGCAGCAAATCAAACAAATTTTGTCAGAGTCCAAAAAGGGGAACGGCCTCAGAGAACTAGTTTATAGATAATCTTAGAAGGTACTAGAGTGATAATAATAGATAAAATAACAGAAAGTAATGACGTAACATTAGCATTTAAGAATGTGCAAGCAGTTAATCTAAATATTTTTGCTTAAACAGAAGGAGAGAGAGGAAAGCTTATCAAAAGTTCCTTGAAACCCTAGTAGAAGGAAAACGATCTAGAGAAAGACCAAGAACTAGATTGATTGAATCCCATGATGTAATGCACATGTGTCATTGTCATTCACATGTTTTGATAACAATAACATGAAAAGTGAGAACAAGCAGATATGTGGCCACTATGCTGAATACATCTCATTTTGTGCCAATATAATTTAGTAATTATTTTCTCATGATTATATTGTTGTGCACTTAAAGCGATGAGGAATGCATTGTGCTTAGGTAAGTGTGAACAATGCAGACTCTTTTTATTATGTGTTTAGTGAAATGACATTAAAGTCCAGCAAAACAAGCAATCAGTCCGGAAGTTTTCCCCCACTTGGTTAGGCTATAATAAATTTGGTTTAATCCTTTATACAAGTGTAAGCAAACAAAGTTTGTGCCTGAAGTATCTTCAGGACTGAGGCAACTCGTGGTAAAAGTGGACCAAGCTCTCATCACTCCTGGTCTTAGTATCTCCCATAATGCAAAGCACATCTCCTTGCGAGCATGTATAATGCTATGCATTAAGGGAAGGGCCACTACCCAGACCGGTTTTGACCTTTATTGAATGTTCAAGTACAGGTTAAACTCCAAAAACTCAGCGTTCTTTCCCTCAGTAACAGGCTCACCCTGCCACTGAGAAGAACACTCAGAACCGATCAGCTCTACACCGCAGTAGGCTCACCCCACTACCGAGCAGAGCTGCTCATATCTCATCCGAGGGGTAACAGCAACAGCCGTGCCTCAGTTAACTTCATGGGCTACAGCATTGTCATTCATACCCCCCCCCCCCCCGCACCCAAGACCTGGGTGACAGCAACAGCCGAGCCTCAGTTAAAACTTCATGAGCTACAGCATTGCCATTCATCACCCAAGCTTCCAACCGCTTTCGACCTTTATTGATGTGAGGTCTCGTCAGTGGGAACCAGACCCAGAAGTGGTGATACTAAAGCAGAAGCAACAGAGAAGTCATATTTACCTATACGAGTTGCCAAAAGGTGTACCACCTTATTATTAAATTACACTGGATGTAGAGAAAGATGTTGGAAGTTTTTTCCCACTTGGTTAGACTATAATAAATTTAGTTTAATCCTTTATCCAAGTGTAAGCAAACAAAGTTTGCAACTGAAGTATCTTCAGGACTGAGGCAACTCGTGGTAAAGGTGGACCAAGTTCTCATCACTTCTTGTCTTAGTATCTCCCATAGTATTGCCTTAGTATCACTACTTCTGGGTCTGGCTCCTACTGACGAGACCTCAATAAAGGTCAAAACTGGGTAGTGGCCCTTCCCTTGATTCATAGCATTATACACATCCGCAAGGAGATGTGCTTTGCATTATGGGAGATACTAAGACAAGGAGTGACGAGAACTTGGTCCACCTTTATCACGAGTTGCCTCGGTCCTGAAGATACTTTAGGCACAAACTCTGTTTGTTTACACTTGGATAAAGGATTAAACTAAATTTATTAAAGCACTCAGTCCTCTGAAGAAAGAAGTATATTCATGAACTGCATGTAAAGTGGGACAACAAGACAGGACATGGGCTCTCCACACATGCTGAAACAGGTGTATATTATTTAAGAGAGGATGGTTAATGGATATAAATTCAGTAATAACATTTGATATCTCAATCAGAATGATGGGAGCCTAAAGAGATCATGTGAATCGTTGCTACTTCTGTTTAACAAATACCTGCTTTTCTGAAAGATAATAAGCAACGAGATTACTGTTCTGACCTTGACGAAGTGAAAATGCTTGGCTTGTGGAGCTAGCAGCAAAACTGTGTATGTTCATAGATGGTATATGCTCTGCACAAGCCAACTAAGAGTATACTCGTATGATGCTTACTGCCGGCAACGAGATTACAACACTGACCTTGAAGAAGTGAAATTGCTTGGTGTACAGGAACAGACTATGCCGAAGTAGTGTGGCAGCGAATGTGTTAACACGAGATATTTGAATCTCACCAAAACAAGTGGAAATCTCACAGCATAGATGCAAGACTGGAACCTACTACAAAGATTACCTTGTTTTGATGTTATTGGAGATGTTGAGGAAAAACTTAATTCTTATGAATGGCATTAGTTTACAGATAGCTTAGTTTGACAACTATGCTTCCACAGTTTTCAAACAGTGGAAGCGCAGGTAGCTGAATAGATGCAAATCTTCCTCTATTCTGGTAGCATATGGCATCCAACGGGTGTAAAAGTATACCCATTCTTTACTGTAATAAAACCTGGTGTGAATGAAAATTCAGTTCTACTTATAAACAATTTTTACTTATTTATTGACTGTTTCTAGTAGCAAGGCTTATGGCTTATACGTTGGTCAGACATAACTGGTGATTAGTTTACGGAATTAACAACGCATATAAAGTATATTAATTAAAGGTAACTTTAATGAATAACTTCTATATTTCAGCAACGTCACATTGCCATCTTCAGGAACATAAAGATATGGTATGTGCATGCAGGCACTAACACAAAGCAAATGAGGAAGAAAGCAAGAAACTAATATTGTTCCTAAAGTCCTAATGGTGCCCTCTGGTGGGCTAATTTGGTAGTCTTAGCAGTTGGGCTGAAGTTCTCATAATGTAAGTCTCCCAAATTTGGGGTAGTTTCATGCACCCAAATTTGTTGAGGTTAGGAACGTTTTTTAGAGCTGCTGAAGATTCTATGAATAATCTTTCGTATTTAAACTTGCTGCAATGAATTATTTTTGTTTTCTTCCAACGAATTTTATGGTGGGTATCTAAAGCATGGTCTGCCAGCCCAGAGCAGCTGTACTGGTGGAACTGGATGTAGTCTTTGTTTTCTGAAATCCTGATATTTGTTGTTCTGCCTGTTTGGCCAAAGTAGGACAATTTGCAGCTGCAAGGGACCTGGTATACACCCGGTAGGTCTTTGGTAGAGTGGATAAGGGATGCCAACTTTTTATATGGTTTGTAACAGGAAGTAAGGTCATATTTTTTGAGGATATTGGTTATTTTCTCAGAGGTGCCCTGGATGTAGGGGATGGTGATAGACTTGGTGTAATCTTTATTGTGGAGGGGGGGGGGTTGTGGTTTACTGGTTTTAGTATTTTTTGGATTTTTTTGGGGTTATAGCCATTGGCTAAGAAAGTGTTGAGGATGTGGTTTAGTTCAGTAGTTAGGGCCTTGTCATCTGAGCAGATTAATTTTGCCCTGTTATATAGTGTTTTTATAACCCCATATTGTTGTGAGGGGTGGTGGTGGGACTGCTGGTGAATGTATCTGCCAGTATGGGTGGGTTTTCTGTGAACAGAGAAAACCAAAGATCCATCAAGCTGGCGGGTGATTAGAGTGTCTAGGAAGGGGAGGGTGTTTTCCTCTTTTTCTAAGGTGAACTGGACTCTGGGGTGTTGGTTGTTTAAGTGTGTTAGGAAGGAGTGGAGTGTGTCTGAGCCATGTGGCCAAATAGCAAACACATCATCCACATAACGAAGCCAAATAGTGGGTTTTTGTGGGGCGGAGTTTAAGGCTTTCTCTTCAAATGTCTCCATAAAGAAATTGGCCAAGGGTGGGGAAAGCGGCGAACCCATGGCTGTCCCCTCTATCTGTTTGTAGAATCGTTGTTAATTCCGTAAACTAATCACCAGTTATTGACTGTTTCTTTTCTTTTTTTTTTGTGATAGTCTATTTATCACATCATTTAGTCTGTTTATCACAAAAAAAATGTGTATTCTTGATGAATTTAATATTAAAGTTTGAAATTACAGTAATATTTTAAATTAAAGCTATTACTTCAACACACAGTTATACTTAACAAAAATTATATTCATGAGCATGTGACATAACTTTCAGACCAGACAACAAGGCTTGTATATAGAGGCATACAACTTTACAACAAATTGCCGTAAGTATTCCTAGGTTTCTTATATGTCTAAATCTTTCTGAATCTTAATATTATTATGACATCTAGTGAATTAATTTTTTGGTAATATCTACAAAAAAAAAAGGAACTTACCTGATTTAGAAAATATCACAGCATGTTCATATATATTTTTGGCTAATAACAGAAATCCTGGCAGAGGTAATGCATGCTAAAGTAATAAATGATTCAATTTATTAAAATTAATTTCAACAATGTTTTTATTATAAAAAATTTAGTTGGGTTTTAGAATAAGTAATTTACTGATATTTTCTGGTTAGTGAATTTAAAGTGGTGCAAAGGTCAGGACCAGCTACTAAGTGATGGTGGTGTACATTAGTTAAGTTTGTGTTTATGCCATGAATATTGATAAATGGATGTGCAAGTTTTAAGTTTTGTATGATTTTTTTGAGGGAGGATTTCTTTCTTATTATGGTAACACTGTTTATCATGGTAGTGTTTTAGAAGTTGAATGAAGAGACATGTCAATGATACGGAAGTTTCCATGCCATTGCATGATCTCAAAAGTGCCCCCCTAATATATCGTGCTACTATGCTGTCCTCCAGGAATGATATGCAGTGTACTCAGCAATAAGATTATGTGCCAGGTGATTGGGAGGCCTTGTGATATTCAGTCCTATGTAGCAAGTCTATAGTATGCCTAAAGAATGAAGGAGATCAAGAGAAAGATATCCCATTGTAAAGGGAATGCCGCAGCCCCTATAACAGAATCAGGCCTCACTATGAGAAGGAATGGTTAATAATGTTTCAGGAGAGGCTGCGCACTGCACTTCATTGGTCCATTAGTAATCCCTTGAATTCAATTTAAGTTAAAGCTAGATATTCCGACCACTATATTATGGATATCCACAGGAATACAAATAGCATAGTGAACTTGACAAATAAGTGAAAAAAAAAAAAAATGATGGACCAATTTATAAAGAGGCACTAACATGCTGAAATTTCTGAAATAGTGATATTTAGAGACTTCTCCTTAATCAAAAATAGTTCAATTTCTTGGGTTTTAAGCCATAAGTACTATATAATAATTGTAATAAAATAAATCAAAGGTGCATTAAATTAAATACACAAAATTGGGAAGAATTACAATATCTGTGTACTCAGAAGCCTAGCCTGGCCTAGAATTGTAATTAGAGAATGCTAAACCTGCATTATATAAACACATTACTCTGAAATTATACTACAGGGTGTTTCAAAAAGAATCACCCGATTTCAAATAATTATATTTAATAATGAAGTTTTTAAAGATATACAGGGTGTTTCAAAAAGAATGTGAAACATTCTTTTTGAAACACCCTGTATATTTACTATATCCTGAGTGAATCTTAAAGTATTACATAGTGAGTCACTGATTATTCTTATTAGAAGAATTACTAAGGCCAAAATTTGACCTACAGTCTAAGAGTTAAATATCAAGTCCATTACTTTTATTTGACTGAGGTATTCAACAAGGCACAGCCTACTAAATTTGAAGTACCATATCAAATTAATTAAAAAACCAGAGCACTTTCAAATTTCAAATCAAATCAAACTGGACTATGAAAGAAGGTTAGGAGAGGAATGCTTCCTGAACTAATTTTGATCAAATATGGAAAAACAGTTATTCCTGGAGCTGGTTATACTTCTGAGAATTTCAACTCACAGAAAGGGATTAACAGACATTCACAGACACCTCTACAGGTTGCACTGTTCAACTGATTACAACCAAATGTAGAATACAACTGTCTGATATACCACTAGAGATTCTCTGAAAAATTAAACTCAGACTAAAAGGATGTGAGGGAGGACTACTTCCTCTGCAGATATCCTTTCCAGCTTCATCAATTTAACTAATTTCAACTTTATCTGGAACATAGATGTTTCCTACAATGCTACAGGTTTCCTGAGTTATTTACCTAACTCAACTAAAATGAAGGAGAGGTGTCTATCTCATCAAACACTACTACAGGTTGCATCCTTTAACCATTTATGACCATATTTGAACTGCAGTTTTTGTTTGTTGTTTAAAGTCATATGAGAAATTCAGCCCAGCCAGACTAAAATAAACTGGACTGTTAGGAAAGATCACTTCCTCCTCCTTGTCAGACACACGTTCAACCATGTCAAATTCTTGACATGTATTCTCAAGGAATGCAAAGTGTATGGGATAACATGTGAGTACTACATGAAACATTTACATTTTTGCTAACTTCCTCTTGACAATTTCCCTCCAAATTAGTTTATTATTTGTCAGGATTTCAATGCAGTCAGTTTTATATATTTCAGTCTTCTAAGCAGTTTTATCCAGCTCTTGACCTTTCCTCTCCTATTCTGTTTTAAGTGATCATGTCAGTTGAGATTAGTTCTGCTCACACATTCCTGAATGCTAATTATGTCAAGTTCCTTTCTAATATTATCTTCATTTTTTTAAATATGATTTTGCCATTGATGCCATTTATTCACTTCCCTAATTTTTCTCTAGTCTCCAATCTCTGATAATCTTTATTTCTAACCTTTTTATTTTCCTTCTAACTGTTTTAACCTTTTTTTTTCCTTCACAAATCTAGAATCAAGCAGTTTCTTACAATTGTTTAAGATCTCATCATAATTTCCCAACAGTTGGACTAAAATGGTGGGCAGAAAGGAAATTGAGTGTCAATGCTACAGTTTATACCATTCAACCAATTTCAACCAGTTATCAGTTATTTGGTGGCTGTTTTACCCACTTCAGATAAAACACATATTTTATATATAAAATATAAAAAAATGTAAAAGGGAGCAAGTGCTGAAAACAGATCAGTTGAAATTCATAAGTGGCTACCTGCTGTTTTAATTCTTGATAAGGTAAATTCTTATAAAATTCAAGCAGAACTATAAGCAGCAAGCAGTTACACCAGTAATGATTTAAAAAAAAATAGTAAAGTAGCCCACTTTACTAAATTGCACCTGTTCTCCCTGCATACTTCAATATACTTGGTCACATCTCCATATATATGTTTTTTTTTTTTTTTTTTTTTTTTTTTGTAAATGAAATACAGGCAATTCGCAATAACAAGCTTAAGGACCACAGGAATGGTTTGTTATAGTGAGTAGTTTAAGTAAAGTGAATTTCTTTTAGCACCGCACTATACCTTAAAGTACAAGCCATTAGGAAAAAGAAAACCAGGACGTCCTCTTAAACGATGACTTCTAAGGCCGGAAACAGGCCATGCTAGACCTAAATCCTTGATATACATGATGATGACAATACCTGTAACACATTGATCAGGTCTTTTCAGTAGTTTGCTTTAATGAGTGAGGGAGCTTATTACAGAGATGTTTGCTATAGCAAAAGTTAACTATATAAATATACACAATGCATTTTTTTAAAATAAACAATAAGATGCCAATACTCATATCATCACTTAATATTTCTATCAGAGCATTTTCTGAAATACATGAGGACAAAAAATAAAATCACGATAATTATTTTCTAGTAAGATTTAAGTATATGTAGGTTTTCTAAATTATACAGCATGGAAAAAGAAATTGCCGAGGAATAGATATTAATAAGTATTAGGTTTAGAATTAACTTTTTGTTTTAATATGAGTGCTCTAGTTTTATAAAATGAAGTGGAATTGTTTGGATGTTTGAATTTTGGATGTCCATGCAACATGATATTCATACAAAGTTTCATAAACATCAGTTTATAAATTCAACAATTAGTGACATCCATGTAGATTACTAAAATCCAATGTCTACTTGAGGAAAATACAGAGAGTTTCAAAAAGAATGTCCTGATTTGAAAATTGTATATCTCTGCAACCACAAACCACAAATGAATGCGACTTGTACCATGTGAATGGCCTTGGCCCAGAGTTTGATATGACGACCGCTAGATGCCACTACTAGCTTCCAAATAGCCACTATGCTTAGTTAATGAGAAGATGGCATCTAGTAATTGGTAATTTATTTTGTAACTGTACCACATTTTCATTATTAAATATAATTATTTGAAATCAGGTCATTCTTTTTGAAACACCCTGTATAGAAAATAACTAAATACACTTACTGAGTAGAAAAGTACTTCTTTGGGATGCTTTCCATACTGTTCATGTAATTCTTCTTGATAAATTCCCATTCTTGCTGACACAAAGAGTGCAAAGGTGAGCAAAAATATACCTGAAAAGAAAAATTGTAATTCACCAGACACAATGAACCGAAGTAAATCCTTAACTTTAAGAACATAGTAATAAAGAAATGTAAACAAAGAAAACTGAATATACATACAAGCAACAATGTGCTAAACTTGACAAAACAAAGCAGGAGCAAATGGAAGACCTTATTTTACAAAAATAGGATTGGGTTGTTTGGAACATGGCCAAAGCTACTATAGCTAAGAGGTTTAGTATATTATGTTAATTTCATATGTTATGTGTTCTTGTTTCATTTCACATGTTCAAACCATCCTACTACCTTCACACAAGATACTTAATTTACCTGAGAAACCTTTATAAAGATTATTTCACATCCCAGATGAATCTGAATCCAGGTCTTTCAAACTAAAGGAGGTTCCACACAAACAGAGATATGCTCTAAATTTGTGTTACATGAAAATGAATGACACAGACATAGGTTATTGGAAATATGCATATTTCATCTCTCAATGACTGTCATTAGAATGGAAACTGTTGCTTATATGATGATTTATCTATTTAGTGTCTAAAATCTAATGATAAACACTACTTCTGAAGATTACAACTACAAAGAAGAATCAGCATGTGGCAATTTGTATAACTGACGATTATGAGTAGAAAACAGGTATACATTCACATTTTCAAATTGTGCACAAAGGGATCACGTGGTAGCACTCAACAAGATAAAAGGTAAAAGGCTGCACTAAGTGAATTGTGTTTGAAGGAAGCTCTTTTCATGAAGGAATAAAGTGCAAACATGGAAGTCTTGTAATGTCTCAAAGACATTACAAGATGTCTTTGAGACATTACTATATGATTTCATGTGTGGAAGAATTATTGGAAAGCTTGAAGAAGACAGCAGAATTACTAATATTGCCAGAGAGCTTGGAATCTCACATAGAGTTGTATCCAGGTCCTGGGCTGCGTTTGAAACCAATGGAATGTGTTCCAGACATTTGCTAAGAGGTCAACCTCATTCTATCATGGAGCATGAAGAAAGATTTTTTGGTTATAACAACAAAATGTAATTGACACACCATGGAAGGTCAGCTTGCAAGTCGGCTCCATTCAAACACAGGTACACAGATATCTCAACAAACTGTGGCAAGATGTCTGCAAAGTGGGCATATATGCCTGAAGGTCTGTAGTCTGCATCCCTTTATCCATAGCTCATCGTAGAGCCAGTTTCCAGTGGTGTTGTATCCATAAAAACCGGACAAGATACCAATAGGCTAATGTACTCTTAACAGATAAGAGTTGTTTTAGTTTTATATCTGATTCTTGATGACAATTCATCCGACATGAAAGTGGTACTGCTTACCATTGTGAGAATGTTCTTGAAAAGGATAGATATGGCAGTGCTGGGGTCATGGTGTGAGGGAGGCATTATGCTTAATGGATGCACTGAGCTACAAGCTAGAAAAAGGGTACTATGACTGGTGAACGGTATTGCAATGAAGTTCTTCAACGTCGTGTTTGATTATTCCATGGTGGCATAGGCGAAGAATTCATTTTATGAATGTCACACACCACATCATACATGAGCAATAGAGATATTGTAGAGATTAATTCCATAGAACACATTTGGGGTGCAATAAGGAAATGCATTGCTACTCAAAATTCCCCTCCAGAAAAACAAATAAGACCTTATATTTGCTCTGAAGGAAGAAGAGTAAGCCAGTTTGCATCATGAACTCCTGAATCACTTGGTGCTAAGTATGGTACGACATTATGAGTGCTGCATCACAGTTTGGGGTGGACATATTCCATACTGAAATGTCTGTCTGCATAGATTTCTGTAAGCAACATACATTAATTCCTTAACTACATCCTTAGGAGATTTAACTTTTATCAAAAATGTACTGCAACTGAATTTGTATGAAATTTAAAACACATTTTATTACCATGCTGGCAATAAATTTAAGTCCACATTTGGCTGCAGTCATGAAAAATTTTTCATATACAGGTAAAAATGTAGTTCGTCTTTGGCTTTTGGTCACCAATATTTCATTCACCAAATTTCAGTTTATGAATCTTGAGAATTTTATTAATGAATTTGATTCAGTGCTATTCACTTGTAAATGTTTCATCTTTTTAAATGTGTGAACACAGTTTCTTATCAGAATACTACATATCAACCACCTTAAGTTTTTCTTCTATGTGAAAAATGCATTTTCAAATCTCAACAGGAAAACAAAACTTGGGTACATCATTATATGTGTGTTGCATTTCATCATTGGTACATTATTATAAGTGTACACATTTCAAACTCCTGACAAGAGCTAGATAGTGTCATCAGTATTGCCCATTTTGTGAATGGCATTTGATGTCATGGAGAATAAACCATTTACTGGATGGCCATTCCTATTTTAAGTAATTACAGCAAAGTCTAAATATATGATACAATATCCAAATTTCGGAAGACCAAGATCTAGGTTAAATGATGCAGATGGCTTAGAAGATATAATAATATTGAAATCGTGACAAAAGAGACTAATTTAGAGGCAGTCAATAGGAAATTGGCAATAATGTAAACCTATTATGTACTACTATTAGAGAATTCTGCACACCTCTTGGGAGTACATATCAAGAATTTCATGATGATAACAAATTTACCATCAGACGACACAGAAGTGAAGATTTGGAAGTAAAGAAAACTGGAAATATGAATTTTAGATAATGAAAATAAAAGCAATGTAACATATACTGGCATGCAAATGAAGAGACATCTTGGTTATTCATACTGCAGATATATGATATGCAGAAAGTTTAGGTCTAATCAACTTGATCCAGTGGAGTAAAAAAAAAAGCTTAAATCCAATGAGAATGGCAGTATAAAGCTTGTGCAGGATAAAATTGAATTTTATATTGAAAAGAAGAATGAACAAGTAAGAAAGATTTAAAGCGAACAAAAGTTGAGCAGCTCTCAGATGTGAATGCAGACTAAAATACACAAACATTATTCAAGAAAAAATGAAAGAGTTTGAGAAGAGGAACCAAACCTTGGAGATTCAGTGGCAAGTCCTGAATAAAACACTGATTGATTCAGCCAGAGAGGCATGTGGTGAGGTTGTCTGCAAGGATAGAAAAAATTAACACAGGAAGTTAAAGAGGTAAGAAAAGAAGAAAGCATATCAAAAGTTCCTGGAAAATGAGTCAACTTGTGCAATTAGAGAATAATGTAAGAAAGCTAAACACTGTGTAAAACTATGTAAACAAAAGTCATGGGAAGACTTTGGCAAGAAAATAAATATCAAGAACGTGGCAAAATATTCTGGACACTGTTGAAAAAGCTCATAAATGGAGGAAAGAGTGCAGTAAAAGGAAGAAGGTGAAAAAGGTGACATGAAAACTGGAGAAAAAAAAGATATCCTTGAAGTATGGAATAATTACTTCGAAAAATTGTTAAACGAAACAATCAGTGACAGCATAGTGGTAAAAAACACTGACCAGGCATGCAATCAGGAATACACATCATGCCTGAAGTATATAAAGCTTGAAATGTGGAAAGGCAGCTGGAGTAGATGATATTCAACCAGAAATGCTCAAGTATGGAGGCATAAAAGTCTTACAGTGGCTGCACTGCATATATCAGAGGGCCTGGACAGAGGGAAAAATTCCAGATGATTGTAGTAGAGATTTCATAGTACCCATATATAAAAAGGGAAATAAAGTTGAATGTGAGAATTACAGAGATATTTCCCTACTGAGTGTTCCTGGCAAGATCTATGCAAGTATACTTGAGAAATGGTTGAGAAGAATTGTGGAAGAAAAGCTTGGTGAAGAACAAGCTGGATTCAGGCCAAATAGAGGCTGTCAGGATCAGATCTTCACTTTACGACAAATAGTCGAGAAAGCATGGGAATATAACATAGATCTGTATTTAAGTTTTGTCGATCTGGAAAAGGCATATGACAAGGTGCCAAGAGAGAAGCTATTCAAACGTTACAGTTGTATGGGTGTCAATGGAACATTATACCAAGCGATACATAGTCTTTATTTGAGTAAGTCAGCAATTAGAATTGAAGTACAGGAAGATCATTTAATGTTAAATCTGGTGTCAGACAAGGATGTACATTATCCCCTCTCTTATTCATTATCAATACGGATCACATTATGAAGTTAAGTGGTATTAAACCTGATATCAAAATTGGAGATGTTAATATCAGCTCTTTGCTTTATGCAGATGATGTTATACTTCTTAACAAATCCACTATAAGTCTACAAGATTCCCTGACTAAATTGAATAATTGTTGTAATAGATATGGTATGGTCAGCAATAACAAGAGAAAGACATTGAAAATATCAACTGCATTGTGAATGGAGAACCTATAGAACAAGTAAAACATTTCAGCTACTTAGGGACGATTTTTAATGAAGATGGTAAATTAAATATAGAAATAGACAACAGACACAAAAACTTATTCTGATTACAAGACCATCGGTTTAATACACATATGTAAGAATGTCGACTAGTTTCACTAGCAAACTGTCTAGCTTTTTCAAGACTAAAAAAAAGGTGAAAAAAATAATAAATGCAAAAAAACGAAAGAATACAGTAACCGTTTATAACGGTTAGGCAACCAAATTGGACAGCTCGCGTGACAATGCATGCATGTAGCAAGATGCTTCAGTCATTATTGTGAATACGCATTACATAGTTTTTAGCGTACTGTAGTTCTGCTATACTTAATGAATTAATCAGATTTTTCAATGTATCTTTCAATACTGCTCCTTGATTTCAGTTCAGGTTATTTCCTGTTTGTAGGACCACTGCTGCTTCTTTGAATATTCAGCATCTGTAATCATCCTCTATATATGGCATCATTGAGCTGTTTTCCCAATCTATTGCATGGTTAGAAGTTGAGAAGTGATGCACCAAACCTGAGATATCTGTTCTGTTATGATTTATATCTCCAATGTGTTCCTTCTGTTTAATTTCCAGGCTTCTGGAAGTTTGGCCTATGTAGGAAAATCCACAAGTGCATCGTATTCTATAAACACCTGCATATTTGAAAAATGGAACGCTGTC
Source organism: Typopeltis vanoorti (assembly GCF_054136105.1). Taxonomy (NCBI): domain Eukaryota; kingdom Metazoa; phylum Arthropoda; class Arachnida; order Uropygi; family Thelyphonidae; genus Typopeltis; species Typopeltis vanoorti. Next base: position 90,577,990 of record NC_143551.1, on the reverse strand, counting down.
TTTAGGGGATCTTAAAAACTGTCTGATGGTTGCAGTTAGTTTAAACACAATTCTGATGTTTCAAAATTCGCTATTTTAGTGGAGACTGAACCAACATAGGGGATGACTACGGATGAAACGTACTGAGTTGCTATCCTTTGTTTTTGGAGGTTATTTTTATAAAGCAATTTGTTGATTATGTTTAGAGGAAAACCATTTTCAGATAGTGATTTCGATATTCGAGAAAGTTCTGTACGTACATCTCCTTCTTCTGTGACTATGTTTTGGGCTCTATTTCGTAACATATGGATGATGCTGTATTTTTGTATATGATGATGATTGGAAGTAAAATGCAGATATCATCCAGTATCTGTTAGTTTTCTATATATAGTAAGTTTAATATTATCATTCTCTTGTCTTTTGACCAGTATATCTAAAAAAGGTAGTTGTTGGTTGTTTTCCAATTCTAAAGTAAATTTGATTTTGTTGTGCAACGAGTTGATTATATTTAAGAACACATGTAAGCTTTCTATTTTTTCTTTTCCAAATTGGAAAAGAAAAAATAGAAATTTGGTTGCCTAACCATTGTAAACAGTTACTGTATTCTTTCGTTTTTTGCATTTATTATTTTTTTCACCTTTTTTAGTCTTGACAAAGCTAGACAATTTGCTAGCAAAACTAGTCGGCGTTCTTGTACATATGTGCATTAAACCGATGGTCTTGTAACAGAATAAGTTTGTGTTTATTATAGTATATAAAGACCAAATACGAATAATCTAATAGACAGCAGAATCAACAAAGCTGGTATGGTATATGGTAGGAAGTCAACTGAATAAATTTATATGGAATAAGAGAGAAATTAGTCAAAACACTAAATTAGCGATATACAAGACGGTGTTCAAACCTATTTTAAATTATGGATCTAAGAGCTGGGTTAGAAATGAAACACTTGACCAAAGACTAGAGACCACAGATATTAGAGTCCTGAACAGATGGCATCAATGGCAATATCATATTAAAATGGAATGGGAAGGAAAGATTAGCAAAAACAAGTGTTCTCTGCCAGGCTGGCAGGAAAAATCCCAGAGGAAGACTAAGAGTAGGTGGATTGATACAGTAAAAAGTTCCTTAACCCCTTAACACATACTCAACCGAGTTAACTCAGGTCCAAGAAACTGAATTTTTTTCGCGCGCCCGAGTTAATACGGGCGACCGTGAATTTTGATTTCACATATAAATACAACCGAACATACATGCTAGACAATTTTTATGTTATATTTATTACCCTATCATGGATAGTGATCAAGATTGGTTATTTAGTTCAGAAGATGAAAGCGGGAAACGCTTCGAGGCCATAAAACAATTTCTACATTTTTCAAATAATGATGAATTTGATCCAGCAAATCACCCTCGCCAAAAGGAACTTGGTAGAAAAACGACTGCTTTCTGATTTTAAATTGGTGCGTTAAAGGATTAAAAGACAGAAATATAACATCTGATAACGTTGGAGTTTTGACAGATAACACCTTGATTTGGAGGAAAATTGTAGATAGGAAGTTAGTAGTGATGTAAGTTTCATGTAGTACTATCATATCTTGTACACCCCTTGCGAGTACATGTCAAGAATTTGATGATGATGTATAGGATGAAATGTCATGCTTCTAATACTTCTTATGTTGATGGTTGAAGTGGACTAGGAAAAGAATTAGAGAGGTACCACAGTGACAACATTTTTATCAAAAGAAAGAAAACAAAAATCGATGGGATTCCTCTAAACAGCAACAACAAGATATTATATTCAGTCAATAATTGTGGAAAGGAAAGAGTAGCTATTGTATTCAAAGCTTTAAAAAAAATAAAATAAAATAAAAAAAAAAGAAAGATAATTTTCTTGAATGGCAGGCAATTCAAGTAAGGATATGGGCCAACATCAAAATAGGGAATTGGAAAATAAGATATTTTTGCATATAATCCCACAGGAAGAATTTTTCAAGTTACTACAGAAGATAGCTGACATAGAATTGTCAGAAAAGTTGATCATTGTTAGGGTTAAAAACAGGAACATTTGGAGAAAAGGCAGAATAATAATTCCTGGATTTCTGTTCAGGAGAGAGATTAGTCATCACTAATACCATGTTCCAACATAAAGATGCACACAAATTAAATACGCATGGAAAGAAGAATAAGACATAAGAAAAGTCTAAATGATTATATTATTGTTGACAGTGATATCTCAACATCAGTTCAGGACAGAATAGTAATACAGGGGATTTGAAATAGGAAGTGATAATTTAATTTTGAGCAGGATGAAATTGAATATCATGCTGAAAAGAAAAGCATGTAAAACCCTTAAAACGAATCAAAGTTGAACTGATTTCAGAGGAACTGCAGACTCAAATATATGCATATTACTAAAGGAAAAAAAGCCTACATAGCTCAGCCAGTATAGACTAAGCCCTTTGGTTAGAAAAACCTGTGTTCGATTCCTGTCCATGATGTGAGGAACTTTATCTGAGTTAGGTGAGTTAGCTGGTCTCATACGGAGATAGAGGGTTTTTTTCATACAGAAACTCTGGTTTTTCACCCCTCAGAACAGGCAAACCAGCTCGTGAGCACACACAGATTTACGTACTTAATCCCTCGCTAGGAGGGCTCAACGTGTCCTAAGGGATGATCGAGGAACAGGGAGAACCCCATATGAATAAATAAAAATAAAGAAAAAACACCTTGAAAACAAGAATCCAACCATGGAGACCCAGTGGCAAACTCTGAAGAAAACCTTGAAAGATTTAACCAGAGAGGTGTGGTGAAGTTGTCTGCAAGGATAGAAAAATGAGAACTCTGTGGAGGATTTGGGAACTTTAAAACAGGCAGTGATTGGGAAAAAAAAAAAAGTGTATATCAAAAGTTTCCTAATCAGTCTTTCAGCTAAAACTAGTGCAACTCTTTTGACCTGCACATTAACCTCTCTTTGAACCCATTAACAGACAAAGCACTCACAACTGACTCTAGTAATAACCCATTTCACTCATTCACAACTCTCCAAGCAAAAAATCTAGTCCTTGCACCCATACTAATCACATCTTTATTTAACTTTCAGGGATGATCCCTTGTTCTAGTCTCTCTAGCCAAGTGCTGAAACATTTCCCCTGCATCAATCCTATAAAACCTTTTAAGCAACTTAAATGTTTCTATCATATACCCCTTTTTCTCCTATCAACTAACTTCTGCCTTCCACACATACCTTCAATCTATACTCATAGGGAACATTCCACAAGACACTCACAACCTTGGTTACTCACCTCTAAATCCTCTCCACTGCTTCCTCATCCCCAAGAAACATAGGGGACCAGACTTGAGCATAGTAATCCAGATGTGGGTGTATCAAGGTCTTATAAAGAAGAATAACCACTTCTTTATCTCTAATTTTTAATGTATTCTTCAATAGCCAAGTAATCTTATGGGCTACCTTAGCAACCTTACCAATGTCCCCTAAACTTTAACTCTCTGTATACCACCACCCCTAAATCTCTAGCTTCATCTATTTCCTGAGTACAGTGCCATCAATGTGATACATGACTTGTAGTCTATTTATCCCAAAATGCATAACTTTACATTTCTTGACATTAAATTGACATCCATTAACTTTTGCCCATACTGAAAACCTGTTTAAATCGTCCTGCAAGCTCTCAACATCCTTGTTTAACTATTACTCTATCTAATTTTGCATCATCACCAAACAACTGAGTATTTCCATTCAGGTTATTTCCTATATCATTTATGTACAAATTAAACAACAATGGTCCCAGCACTGAACCGTGCAGCACACCACTAGTGTATTTGCTTCGATTTTGCCCTCCATATATCACCATTTGATATCAAAAGATCCAGCAGCCACCTTCTTATCCATTAACCAGTACCATATCCATCCCGATTTGTTCTAATTTACGTAACAGAGTTCCATACAGTATTCTGTCAAATGCCTTTGCAAAATCCAGTAAAATCATCATGTAACTATTTCCTTTATCCAACTCAGCTGTTACTCTATTATAAAAAGTTAGTAAATTACTAAGCATGACCAACCCTTCACAAAGCCATGTTGCCCCTCATACAGTATCATATTTTTTATCTACCCATTCTTGAATTCTCTTTTTGAACAATTTTTCTAGTACTTTTACCACTACACCTGAGATGTTGATTGGTCTATAATTTGCTACTGCAGTTTTAGAACCTCTCTTATGCAAAGGAATTATCTTGTCCTGTTTCTACTTCCTTAGAACTCTAACCAAGATGAAAAAAATTAAATTAAAGAGCCTAGTCAAAGGGACTGCCAGTACTCTTGCACATTCTCACAAAAACCCTAGCCGATATCCATCTAATTCTACAGCTGTATTTACATTGAGATTCTGAAATATCCTAAGAACCTCCAATTCATCTACCTCTGTTCCCATGTTAGTGTCTGTGACATAGGTTAAAGCAATAACCTCACTAGGATGATAAACCCTTGCAAAGTTGTCACACAGTAACTCAACTACTTTATCAACTATTTTTATCAGTCTTCTAGTGATATCTTCATTCATTAAGGTTAATCTTTCATAGTCATTCTTCCTCTTACTTGTCACATAACGAAAGAACTCTTGGGATTTCCTTCGTCTTGCTCAGCTAGATTCTTCTCATAATCTGATTTTGTTTCCTTGCCATGCTGGTCACTTCCACAGCATTTTCTTCTTCTGCAGCTCAAGCTTAATGATATTACTCATCCATCTAACTCCTACCCGATTAACCTTCCCTTACCCTAGGTATAAAATTTAATACTGCTTTAGCTAGATGAAGCACTATTAAATGATGACCCCCATGCACTACTAACATCCTTACCCTTCAGTGTTTTATGCCATGGTATTCAGATTTAAGCTTCTTCATAAGCATGTCATAATCACCTGCCTTGTATTCCACAAATACCTCTTCTTGATAGAATATTCCTAATGTTTTGCAATCTTCCAAGTCAAGACTGCATGGTCACTTTCACCAATTGGAGGCAATGTTGTCACCTTGGTTATGGATAGCTCTTCTGATCTTATGACCAGGTCCAATACTCTCCCATACCTAGTCCTCTCCATCATATGCTGCCTTAAGTAATTTTCCCTCAGCAGGTGTATAAATTCTATTTCCTTCCTGCCATGTGATCTTTCTTCTGCCCAGTCTATATCTCCATGGTCGAAGTCCCTCTTAATAGTCACTTGACCTGTACTCATTTGTACTAATTTGTCAATGCATGTCTTCCAGATCATCTGTAGACTCTGTGGAACTCTCTGGTCTATAGCAACAACCAACTGTGTATTTTTGTTTTACTGACCTTAATCTCAACACCAGATTGCTTCAAATGAGCAGCCACCCTCCCGATTCTCCCCTATTCTTTTTGGTTGCAATTCATCTGCTATCATCAGCAGTACTCCTCCAACCATCCTATCTTCTTCATCTTCCCTGAAAATTCTAAACCTTCATATTCAATCCCTATAACTACATCATCTGATGTTAGCCAAGTCTCACTAATGCCTATAACCTTTAATGTGGTCGCACTAACCAATGCCAAAAACTTTCCCTCCTGTTCCTAATACTTCTGGCATTAATATATAGAAACTGCAGCATTCCTTTAATCCCCCACCCACCTTTACTTTCTGAATTGACTACCCTATTCAATGTGAATTATATGAACATATTCCAATACTGCATCACTGATGCATTTTTAATACTTCTCATGCACTACTGATATCCTTCCCATCTAGCAATTGATACAATGGGATTAAACACCTAGTATTCTCCTCAGTTCTTCTTAATTTCCTGCTTTGTAATTCAGTATGTAACTGTTTCTGAATAGAACATCCATACACTTAGCCACTTCCACATCAGTACAGAATGATCATTGTCACTAACTGAAGGCAGAAAACGGTCATGTCTTTAAGTGACCCCCCCCCTCTCCAGACCATAATCAGGTCTAGTACTTTGACCCAGAGTTCCTTCTGCCACATGTTGCTTAAAAAAGTTGACAAGCATCTGTTCAATAAATTCAGATTCATTCTTCTCATGAGATCACATTGCTACCCAATCAATGTTCCCATCATTAAAGTTACTTATGATGATTAATTGTTTAGCACTCATTATGTTTATTTGGCATTGCATTTTATTGGCACCAGCAACTGATTCACTAGTTCTGTGACAACACCCCAACATGAATTTGTTCTTGTTAGACTCCACCTCATACCACACAGCTTCAAACTCACTATTACATGATGGCCAGGGGAAACATAGAATGCTTGAATATGTTCTCTGAACCATGCTTGCACAATGTAAGCCATGTGACATAGGGCATTTTCCTGGTAGTAGAGTCCAGATCCACTGGGCTACATTTTCATCATTTACTCCAAAACAATCTCCAGGTAAGAATTAGCAGTCAAGGTGTGTTCAATGGGAATGGAACCCAGTGATGTCTATGAAAACAATCCCCATACCAGAATAATGCCTCTACAGGATTGCTTCCAGCCAACCATGTAGTCTGGTTGGCCAGAGACAAGGTGGATAGTAATAATTTGGGCTCATGAGCATATATGTTATGTGTATAATATATACTTTTAATGACTTTTCACAACACAAAAAAGGAAAAAAATTATATATTAATTATCCTACATTTTTCTGCCAGTAATATTCTTTAATGCTGATTTTTTGCTGCATGAGTTCTGTTAATAGAAGAGAGCTTCCAAAGCTTGGGCCAACAAACTATGCAACAGAATTGCACAGTTACTAGAAATATATATTTATCACCTATTGGAGTACCTACCTGCTACAGTCAAATATGATTTATTAATATTAAAGCTGTAGAACGATCAAAGTTGTTGGCAACACTATCAGCAATATGTCAATAGATCTTTCATTCTATTATCAAACTAACTAGTACATAGAATGTTGTATGAGCTGTAATTCTATTAATAGCACAAAGAGATTTTCCCCTTAATGCAACTAACAAGTACAGCAGGTTCAACTGGATTCACATATTCTTATTAATGTTATAACAGTAGCAAGAAATTAAAAACAACAATAGAATAGTAATTACTAAAGCAGATAAAATGCCACTGTAGTTTTAAACCAATTGGATTTCACAGTTCAGCTTGCCTCCTTACTTCTAGATCATTCTACCTACCTCCCCAGAGACTATGATCCCCACCAATATATAGATTCAGAACATTCCATAGGCTCCTTAAAAAGTTACCTCTTGGCCTGTGGAAGTCACAAGCAAACCAAAACCTTATAACTCTAGACCCTTCCCCCAATATATGGACTACCAAATATCCATAAACAAAATGTGCCATTACGTCCCATCGTAGATGGCACCGATTCACCCACATACAAATTAGCCGAAGTGCTCACACAATATGCTGGCAATGCACCTTCACACATAAAAAACTTAGCCCACTTTAAAGCCAGTATAGAAAAACCTCAGACTCAACACAACGACATAATGGTCAGTTTTGATGTCTCCTCTTTATTCACTTATGTCCACTCAAAGTTACCTTAGAACTCATCCAAGCCATATTTCCTTTTGATATCTCAGCACTGTTTCGGTTCACCATAAACTCAGGCTATTTCATTTACAAGGAAAATTCTACAAACATATAGAGGGGGACAGCCATGGGTTCTCCACTTTCTCCACCTTCTCCATGGAGACCTCTGAAGAAAAAGATGATGTGCTCTTCATTTGGCCACATAGCATGGATACACTCCACAATTTCTTAACACATCTAAATAATCACCACCCCAGTATCCAGTTTACTTCAGAAAATGAAACAACAGTCTCTCATTCCTAGACACTCTAATTACAGGCCAGCCCAATGGATCCCTGGCATTCTTTGTTTACAGAAAACTTACACATACAGGTAGGAACATTTACCAGCAGTCAATCCCCCCCCCCAGCAATGACACAGAATTATAAGAAACCTATATAATAGAGCAAAATTAATCAGTTCTGATAGCAGTGCAATAATTACTGAACTTGACCACATTCTCAACATGTTCATAGCCAATGGCTACAATTCCCCCAAAATATTAAAACCCTGTAATCAACCCCCCCCCCATCTCTATTCAGAGCAGAGATTACTCAAGATCTATTACCATTCCATATATCTGGGGGGCACATCCAAAAAAAACTGATGAAAATCCTAAGAAATACAACCTTACAACCACACAGAAAACTGGCATCCCTTATCTGCTTCACCAAAGACCAGCCGTGTTTCCTAGACCTACCAGGTCCCTTGCAGTTGCAAACTGTCCCATTACGGCCAAAGAGTCAATATCAGAATTTCTGAACACGAGGACTATATCCAGTTCCACCAATACAGCCACTCAGGATTTGCTGACTATGCTTTGACACCCACCACAGGATACATTTGAAAAGGCCACTCTATTATACTGCAGCAAATACAAATATGAAAGGCTGTTGCTCGAATCTGCCTTAACCCTGAAAAACTTTCCAAACCTCATTAAATTTAGGTGCATGAGACTTCCCCAAATTGGGAAGCACTAACCTCATATCTTCAGTCCAATGGCCAAAACTATAATTCTGCCCACTAGGAGAGATGCCATTCTTCAGCCTCATTTGGCCAGTGTTAGTGCTTGTGTGCACATATCATGTTTTTTTGTGATTCCTGATGATGGTAATGTAATGTTTCTGAAATATAGGAAAGTATTAATTAAAGATTTTATAATTAATATTTTATTTATCACTATTCTTACCTCATATATTCCAGAGAATAACATTTATATATACATTTGGGTTTACAATATTGTAAATTTAATACATTGCACATGGAAAATCTGATTTGATATAATTATTACATTTGACAATAAATAAGCAAGCTAAATATCCATAAAATAAATAACCTGTTTATATTGGTAAACAATGGATATAATCGTTTAGAAAAATAGACGACTTAATAAATAAAGAGACAACAAATGCAAAATAAATAAAAATTATTTGACAAAATTTTGAATGATTGTGTGTGTGTGTGTGTGTGTGTGTGTGTGTGTGTGTGTGTGTGTGTGTGTGTGTGTGTGTGTGTGTGTGTGTGAGAGAGAGAGAGAATATAAAACTTAGTTTTCAACATAATAGCTTATTACATTTTGTAAACTTAAAAATGAGTCAAAAAGTTACCTGACAACCAATGAAATAACGTTTGCAATTCATTCTTGCCACCAATATCACCATCTTTTTTTCTGGTTTTCTAAATAAAAGAATTAAAGAAAAAAAAATTAAGTTATTTTATCGGATATGTTAATGGTGGCACTGCCAGTTACTGAAAGAACAAATATCCCCAGGGAAAACATATATGTAATGAAAAATCCACTTTTTTTAAAAAAATTAAGAACATAAGCTCATCACATTTTAATTTTAGATATCAAAATAACAGGAATGAAGAGAAAAAAAAAAAAGGCTACATTCTAATTATTTAAATTGTAGCTTGCTAAATGAAGCTGAATTATGATTTATAATCTAAAAATATAACAGTAGCCAGATGGCTTTAGTATTTTGAATTAATTAACAGGAAAAAGAAAAGGGAAAATAAAATTCCCAATGAAAATTAAGGACTTTTATTTTCGGCTATGACCTATTTAAAATGAGAGAAAACAGTTTATATATTTAAATCATTTCTCTGTTTCACAGTTTCTGCCTTCTTGAAAACATAATTCTCTAATAATAATGATAAGGTTTAAGTCAAGCTAGTTTTAGAGATATAAACAATTTGAGAATTTCTTCATATAACGCAAAACATCACAATGAGATTTTGTTTTGCTGTACTGAATTAAAAAGAAAATCACATATTTTGCAGATATAAAAAATAGTTTAAATCTTGGTATATGATGCTTTTGACATAATTTTAAGCTTTGTTATGCTGCATTCCATACTCACGGCAATTAGTCTATTGCAGCTATTATAGAAATGATTCACAAAAAGTTAGGAGTAGTGATCTCACTTGCATGGTGTATATTATTAGTAATGGATAAAGAAGAGGGGCAAAGGGGAGGGGGATTAACAATTTGTTGGCTTACTATGAAATTTTGCAGATAGTAAAAGGTATGCAATCATTATATAAAATACAAGAAAAAATTAATGCCTACAAATTTTGATTTAAGCTTGTCAAATAAAATAATAAATAACTAATCCAATTCTTCTACTAGTTCCATTTCTTTTCCATTGATGCTTCTTATGTTGATAGTATCAATCTTGAACTCTGTTGATATTGAGTTGGGATGTGTTCTGGGATTTGAAATGGAAAATGACCAGATTGTTTAGGTTCAAAATACTGAACAACCATCTTCTTCCACATTGCCCAAAATTGAAGATCTACTTTGTCCATCATCAGGAATATAAATCTTATATCAAGTATCTTGAATCTGAACAATCTAGCCATGCTGAATATACCATCTCTATTCATTATAGTTTAATAGAATAAATACACCATATATACTCAATGGACAAAACATCCCTCGCACAGAGTGAAACATACCCGAATCAAATGCAGATGGTAAATAGGCAGACATTGAGGTTTTCCAACAGTGTATCAAAATCGATAAACATGGGTAAACAAGGCAATCTTAGCAACCTTGATCATGAACATATTATCAGCACAAGACAGATGGGTCATTCTATCGCTCAAGTGGTAAGCACCCTATGGTTTGGTTCTTGAGAGCAACCATATCAAAGGTCTATTGTGAATATACCATCAATGGACGTAACAGCACCCAGTGAGCAAATGGTGGCCAACCACATGCCATTGATGACTGGGATTGACATAGACTGTCCAGACTCATAGACCAACCACGACACAAATCACATTCAGTATCAATGTCAGAGGTCCAAACAGCATTGGCAAGTGAACAGTATGGTGCACCCTGCATACCACAGGCTATGGGACCCAATGCCCTAATTGTGTACCACTGTTGACAGCTCGTCATCAGGCATTGCATCTCACCTGTTGTCAGGATCATCAAAACGAGCTCTGCAGAGTGGACCAGTCATGTGGTCTGATGAATACCATTATCAGTCATAATGAGCTGATAGAAGGGTATGGGTGTGGCATCAAAAGCATGAAGGCATGGCCCCGCTATGCCAGGTTGGCTCTGTGATGGTTTGGGAGACTTCTCACATAACACATTATGTCCCTCAGTGTGTCTGGAGAGGTCTTTAAATGCTGCAACCAGAAAGTGCTGGCTGATCACCTACATACTTTCATGGCCTTTGTGCATCTTGCAGCCAATGGTCTTTTCAGCAATAAAATGAGCCGTAAACACTCACCTGAGCCCATCAGTGCCCCCGCACCCAAGGTCCTCTGATTTAAATCTCATTGAATCTTTCTCTCTCTGGAATGCCAGAGTAAGACATTAGATCTATGTATCTGGAACTGACATCTAAGGTAGCTGTGGACAATGCTACAATAGCAATGTCTGGAATTACCTCTGGCATCTGGTGGAGTCAGTGTCTTGGAGAATACAGGCTGTTATTCGCACTAGAGGAGGACCGACACGCTATTAGGTATGTATCTCTAATGTTTTGTCCATTGAGTGTATAAATAATTAAACAACACATTTAATCACTCTATATTTCATCTGTTACTGATAATTTAATTTGGAATGTCTGATCCATTCATGTGGATCATTTAATTATTTATATGTGCTGTATTTATTTCATTAAACCACATAATAAGTTCAAAACAGCAAGTAAATCTAAACAGTCGAATCCTATGGAATAAGACAAAAATTGTATATAAGATCAGATTCCTTACGAATTGTCTTTATAAGGAAACTTATGAAACTTTAGTGCACTGAAAATTCCTAAATGGATCTGACGACCTATATGTGTCTTTCCCTTATGGCCAATCGTAAGTACTTTTTCAATCTGCTAACCTTTCCTATTTATTTTATTTTTTATTTATTTTTTAAATAAAGAATTTGTTGATTGTTGGCTACCTTACTAAAACTTCTGCGTCATGATTTAGAATCTTCTCTTACTTGTATATTATGCTGTTCCATTTTTTTTTATTTGTACTGAAGATGCCTTAGATAAGTAGATAAAAATTCTATCATTAAAAATTAATTATTTTCACATAAGTTATCTATTTCTTTTATTCCTAGTATTACACTTATATTCTACCAAGTCTAACAGATGGTGTGAAAATTTGGTATCAATAATAGGATTTGTGAATTATCTAACTTTATACAATCTTTTGTCGGTGTCATAAAAAACTTCTACAGAATGTGGATGACGAAACAGATATTACAGGAATATTTCATTAATCACTTTATATCCAAAATAAAGGATTGGATTTCAAGTAATCACTAATATGGTCTTATTAGTAGACAAGATGGCAGAAACTGAGACTTGCAAGCAGGAATATTCATGTTGCCTGTCTGCTATTAAACTGTAGGGCTGTTACCCAATCAATGTCATCAAAGGAACATAGAATCTTATGAATTTTGAAGAGACATTTCACAGAATTCTTATGGTTTCTGCACTTACTCAGAGATACAGGTTCCTCACCTCATTTCCCAGACTCACCCATTATGAAATTAAATGGTGTGAAAATTTGGTATCAATAATAGGATTTGTGAATTATCTAACTTTATACAACCTTTTGTCAGTATAATAGATTTAGTTTAATCCTTTATCCCAGTGAGAGCAAACAAAGTTTGCGCCTGAAAATATCTTCAGGACTAAATATAGTGTTGTACTGTCTTATAGTCTAACCTAGTGATAAATAAATTTTCAAAACCTTTTGTCAGTGTCATAAAAAACTTCTACAGAACGTGGATAATGAAACAGTTATGAAATGAACTGTTAGGCACCAGGTAAGTCCTCTGTATCTACCATACTATATCAGGTAAGTCCTCTGCTTCACATGCAACTAAAACAGTATCAATAATGTTCTGCTTGTAATTATTTTCAATGATCAGCTGATGAAAACATTGATAAATCAATCTTGTGCACTCTGTGTACTGTGAAAAGAAAACTATTTTTCCCCCTAAACTTTGTTTTGAAAAAAAAAAAAAAAAAAAGAGAGAGAGAGAGAATACTGTGAATAAAACTGGATTTTGAAAAGATCATGTAGGAAACAATACTGCATATTTCAAAAACTGATTGCTAATTTTCATTGGCTGTTTTATTTATGACAAAAACTTTTACTAGTATTATATACTAAAAACATATGGGTACATGCTCCCAAGGTGAAATACAGATTTACTTCTCTTGTCAAGAATTTGAAAATAAACTATAAACGAAATATCTTTAGCTGGAAGAGCAAGCTAAGTAATCATCCCCCCACCCCAGCCACCCACAAATTGTTCGATGCCTATGTACCACTGAAGCTGCAATTATAAATTAGGAAAATACTATATCAGTTAATAAAAAAAAAAAAAAAAAAAGGATGAAAATGAAACAAGAACTTTCTGATGTATACTGGGTATTTGATGTTGGAGCTCTTCTGAGACATGTTCTTTCTTTTTCAATAATAGTAAGTATTCCCAGCTTTTAGCATGTTGCTAGAACAGAAAGTATTATTAGGTAGTATTTCTAAAACACAGTTTATTTCTGAAATGGCACCAGAAACAATAACTGCAAAAATTTTAGGGGAAAAAAAAAATGAGCATTTGAAACTAACTTTTCATGATAATTTATAAATCGAGAGAGAGAGAAAATATAACAGAAAATCTCTGCAAAAATTGGAAATTTTAGCTATTCACTATTCCTTAAATAACCGATGCTAGGCCAAGAAGTTTAAAGTGGTATTAGCTGCAATAATCAAACTGCCAAGAAATAGTCTGTTTCAGCAGAATAGTCTTATTTTATTTTATTTATTTTTAATAATTAAATGAAGAAGATTTTCATACTCAAACATGAAGTACTTCTGGTGAAAAATTTTAGACCAATAAAAAATTAGACACAGAAAAAAATTATCTGTTGCCTTAAAAATGCTCAAAGTGAAAGGCTGATATTCTTCTGAAATATAAATGTGATATTTTATAAATAATAGTCTCACAAAGGGAAAGCAAATAATGCAATTTAACAACTTCTGTTGCTTATAGAAATATATATAAAAACTGAAAGCACGATGACAAGCCATATATATTAGAATATTGCACAAAAAAAAAAAAAAAAAAAATTCAGTCCATGTTTATTTCAGTAAATGTTATTGTAAAATACCATTTTTTATAAATATTTAAGATAATCATTTTCTTAATACATAAATAAATAAATTATTTTGTAATCACGATACTTTTCTGGCTAAAGCCTCCAAAATATTTATTGACAGACAACTAGCCTCCAAAAAGCTAGTTGTCTGTCAATAAATATTAGTGGCAAAATACAAAATCAAGCCACTGGATAGAAGGTGAAAAGAGGAGAATACAAGCACTCACTGAAACCCAAATCCAGGGTGAAATAATCAACCAACACACACACACACACACACACACACACACACACACACACACACACACACACACACACACACACACACACACACACACACACCTGTTTTCAATGTTATTGGCCCAAAATTATATTACAGCTGACAGTTGCTACCTTGGTTAGATGAGTATAGTCTCCATCCACTACTCAGAGGATGTGGGTTCAAATACCAATATAACATGGTTGTTTGTCTTTAGGTGATGGTTGATTTTCATTAGCCAGAATTAGAAAATTAGAAGAATGGTGAGATCACTATTCTTCTTAGGGAAGATCTCAAATAGCTTTAGTTTCATATTTAGTCTTTAAACATAGGCTGTTTCTGATTTATCTACCACTTAGCACACCCACAGTACTAATATGACAGATTTATATGGATGGGATTCACACAATTCACATAAAATCTGTAGAGAGGAGAAACATATTTCATAAAAACAATTTCTAAAGCTTATTTGAACTTAAACTGTTTAAAATACAAAAAAGAACAAATACACTTACAATGTCTTGTTGTGAGGCAACTGTACAAATAAGAATTCCACAAGTTATCATGAATACTGCTATATATTTACTTATTGTATAGCTGTAAAAGAATAATAAAATAAAATAAAAGTGGTACAACTTATAATAAACTGATTTAATATATCACTGATGTAATGAACAATAAATACATTGATAACCGTTCAACATTAAATGTTATCATCTTCAAATGCATATACCCCTATGTAAGAGCGTTGAAGAGTTCATTAATGTTATACATCTTATTCATGAAAAAGGTGGTCAGCCATTATTCCTGTTGGAATTGCTTTATGTATTTTTGAGAGACAAATCCTGAGTTCTTGAAATACAATCCCCCCCCCCCTCTTCTCCCAGACTGGTAATTTCCATCTTGGATGAAATTAAGGATTTATATTACAGAATTCATGATTCTCTTCCCCCCCCCCAAAAAAAAACAGAGATAATGGATGACCACTTTTCCATTAATAAGATGTATAGCATTAATGAACTTTTCAACACTCTTGCATAGGGATATATGGATTTGAAGATAATATGGCAAGTGGCAAGGTTTATTTATGACTGACATAAACCTTGTGACATGAACATGGAAAGAAATAGTCTCGAACAGAAAATGGATTGGCTATCTGCATGATACCATATCTAAAAGACAACTTTTTTCTTAGGATATTTAAGGAATCTTGTGAAGTGATTTGTTCACAATGTGCCTTAAACAGAAACCAAGGCCTTATACTTCCTGATATTTAGAAGTCTAATTCATTTATGCAACTCACAAGACCTTTATTGCCAATAATCACTTACAAGCATTTCATAATGATGTACACACTATATGTGATAAGTCAAATGATGCATATAGCTACATTATTAGCAGTATAGCAATCCCTTGATTAGTGCACCTAATGCATTCTTTAAAACAGGTACATTAATCAAAAATACACTAATCGAATATAATAACCTATGGGAAACAGTATAATTCGTTCCTCAAATTTCTTTTTTGAATCTTAATTTTTTTATAAAAGAATTAAGGTATGTCTCAGAGCCTAGTTAAAGGAAAACCACGAAGCTGAAAGACAATAAAACATATTCAGAATATAAATTTTATTATTCTACTTCTTAACAAAGAATTGAGCTAATATAGTTTGGCGGGCATTTTGTTTCTTTTTTTCATACAACTGACGGTATAGCCTTATTGCCTCTTCTACTCTTCTGCAAATTTTAATGCTTCTATCTTCATCAGGGTCAGCCTCTAAGCATTGCTGCTTAAAAACTTTGATTGTACGAAAAATATTTTCAAATTGTTTCTGTGAAATCTCTTTTGGCTGACTATCAGTGGTTAAATTTTCTTCATATTCTTCAAGATCTTCCTGCTGTGCATCTAAATTTAGCAGGTCAGAATCACTCAATTCTTCAGAATGAGATTTAATTAATTCTTGGATGTAATCATCATTGAAGGGGAGAAAGAAATGAAGGATGTATGAATTGGTCGCCAACACGCGAAATCACGTGCTTTATATAAAATTTCCCAACTGTTATACAAGCAAAATAATTACCCACTTTAAAAACAACAATGATCATAAAAGAGAAGTTAATTTTCCTATGTATAATAATAAACAATTCATCCCAGAAAACGGATTGATTACGCTATTATTGGAATGGATTCTCCTTTTTGTGACATGACACGTGTAGAAGGGTCTTGAATCTGTGAGTGTACTATAGCAGACGACAAATTTTGGCGGTAAAAATTTGGAACATAGTATACATGGAAGTAGCGTAACATGCCATTAAAAATAACTCTGTAAAATGTTTTAAATCGGTAATTAAATTATTTCATTCTGGTGAGTGATTTTTTAAAATAGTTAGCCATAAAAATGTATAGATAGAAAAATTTTTTAATTAATTTTAAAAATAAATGTTAAAAATTTTTAACATTTATTTTTAAGATGTATATAGGCACACTAATCGAATTTCATCATCATCAAATTCCTGCCATGTACCCTCAAGGGGTGTACAGGATATGATAGTACTACATGAAAAAAATTACATCATTATTAATTTCCTATCTACAATTTTCCTCCCAATCAGTCTGTTACTTGTCAACACTCCAACATTATCAGATCTTATATTTCTATCGTCTAAAGCACTTTGTACCGTATCAATCCACCTATATCTTGGTCTTCCTCTGGGTCGTTTTGCTGCCAACCTGGCAGAGAACACTTGTTTTGCTAATCTTTCTTTGCCCATTCTGTTTAAGTGACCATACCACCTGAGATTAGCTCTGCTAACGCATTCCTAGATGCTGACAATGTCAAGTTCTTTCCTAATATCCTCATTTTTAATATGATATTGCCATTGATGCCATCTGTTCACGCCTCTAATCTTTCTCAGGACTCTCATATCTGCCGTCTCTAGTCTTTGGTCAAGTGTTTTACTTCTGACACAGCTCTCAGATCCATAAGTTAAAACTGGTTTGAACACTGTCTTGTATACAGCTAATTTAGTGTTCCAACTAATTTCTCTCTTATTCCATATGAATTTATTCAATTGACTTCCCACCATACCAGCTTTGCTGATTCTGTTGTCTATTTCTATATTTAATTTACCATCTTCAGTAAAAATCGTGCCTAAATAGCTGAAATGTTTTACTTGTTCCACAGGTTCTCCATTCACAACACAGTTGACATTTTCAATAATTCTGCCTATTTTCATTGTCTTTGTCTTTTTATTGCTGACCTTCATACCATATCTATTACAACAGCTATTCAATTTAGTCAGAGAATCTTGCAGACTTGTAGCGGATTTATTTAGAAGTATAACATCATCCGCATAAAGCAAAGAGCTGACATTAACATCTCCAATTTTGATATCAGGTTTAATACCACTTTCCTTCATAATGTGATCCATATAGATAATGAATAACAGAGGGGATAATGTACATCCTTGTCTCACACCAGATTTAACATTAAACCATCTTCCTGTACTTCCTTCAATTCTAACTGCTGACTTACAACTCAAATAAAGACTAAGTATTGCTTGATATAATGCCCCACTGACACCATATAACTGCAGCGTATTGAATAGCTTCTCTCTTGGCACCTTGTCATATGCCTTTTCCAGATCGACAAAACTTAAATACAGATCTTTTTTATATTCCCATGCTTTCTCGACTATTTGTCGTAAAGTGAAGATCTGATCCTGACAGCCTCTAATTTGGCCTGAATCCAGCTTGTTCTTCACCAAGCTTTTCTTCCACAATTCTTCTCAACCGTTTCTCAAGTATACTTGCATAGATCTTGCCAGGAACACTCAGTAGGGAAATACCTCTGTAATTCTCACATGCAGTTTTATTTCCCTTTTTATATATGGGTACTATGAGAGCTCTACTCCAATCATCGGGAATTCGTCCCTCTGTCCAGGCTTTCTGAACTATGCAGTGCAGCCACTGTAAGACTCTTATACCACCATACTTCAGCATTTCTGGTCGAATATCATCTACTCCTGCTGCCTTTCCACATTTCAAGCCTTTGATCACTTTTTCTACTTCAAGTATGGATATGTATTCCTGACGGCATGCCTGGTCAGTGTTTTTTACCACTGTGCTGTCATCACTGCTTGTTTCATTTAGCAGTTTTTCAAAGTAATTACTCCGTACTTCAAGGATATCTTTTTCTTCCGTTTTCATGTCACCTTTATCATCTCTAATCCCTTTTATAGCACTCTTTCCTCCATTCTTAAGCTTCTTCAACAACCTCCAGAATATTTTGCCACCTTCTTGATATTTATTTTCTATTTTCTTGCCAAAGTCCTCCCATGACTTCTGTTTAGCTAGTTTTACACAGTGTTTAGCATTCTTGCATTTGTCTCTATATTCTCTAAGAGCACAAGCTGACTTATTTGACAGGAACTTTTGGTATGCTTTCTTCTTTTCCTTCACAGCCTCTTTAACTTCCTGTGTCCACCAGGGAGCTCCGATTTTTTTTATCCTTACAGACAACCTCACCACATGCCTCTCTGGCAGAATCAATCAATGTTTTCTTCAGTGTTTGCCACTGAATCTCCAAGGTTTGATTCCTGTTCTCAAACTCTTTAATTTTTTCTTCAATAATCTTTGTGTATTTTAGTCTACAGCTCACATCTGAGAGCTGCTCAACTTTTATTCGTTTTAAAACTTTCTTACATGTTA
This sequence comes from Typopeltis vanoorti, assembly GCF_054136105.1. NCBI lineage: Eukaryota > Metazoa > Arthropoda > Arachnida > Uropygi > Thelyphonidae > Typopeltis > Typopeltis vanoorti. Next base: position 90,558,812 of record NC_143551.1, on the reverse strand, counting down.
TTCTTTTCAATATGAAATTCAATTTTATCCTGCTTAAGACTAAATAGTGATCACTTACAATTTCAAATCCTCTGTACACTCTGGTGTCCTGCACCAGGGAGAAAACATCACTATCAACAATAACATAGTCAATGAGACTTTTCTTATTCCTAGCCTCTTCTCTCCATGTGAATTTGTGCACATTTTTATGTTGGAACATGGTGTTAGTAATAACCAGTCCATGTCCTGAGCAGAAATCCAACAGATATTTGCCATTATTATTAGCTTTAATCGAATTTGGGTATCGAAAAAAATGACGCACTAATTGAAACCGCATTAATCAAGGGATTACTGTAGTTGTATGTTTTTTCAAAAAAAAAAAAACCAGCTGCAAGAAATTTTATGATCTTGTTATGTTCTCTAGGAAGAGAACATAACAAGATCATAAAATCAGTGGAAGAGGATTTGTATCCCAACAGTGAAATGTGTGGAAGAATCTTCAGAGGAGCAGACCTCTATAAACAACCCGGGCTCAGCTGGCTCCGGCTGTCAGTAGCCGGTTAGGGCCCCTACCTAGGGTTACAAGGAAAAATAAAGGATTCAATCCTCTGGCAAAGGGAAGTAGCTTTATCAGTTCTGACACAAGGTTGAAGTCTCATGATGACGGTAAAGCTTGTGATTAGAAAATTGCAGATGGCAATACAGTTTATTGTGTATGTCTGTAATACTGCAGAGCAGAAAGCAAATGGAGAAACTACTGCTCTATTCTCTCTCCAGACTAACCACCATGGCGAGCAAATCTACACAAATGGCTCCGAGTTACCGGCGTCCCTTAAATGGGACAGGGGTGCGAAGAATCCCCGGGCTCAACACGGTGCGCTCAGTAAAACTAGGAACCTGGAATGTCAGAACCTTGTATGAAACAGGTAAGCTAAGAAATGCTATCCAAGAAATGAAATAAAAAGACTTGAAATTGGAATTTTAGGAATGAGTGAAGTTAGGTGGTCAGGATCAGGCAAAACTCAAGTCAATGACATGACAATGTATCACTCTGGAAGTTGTGAAAACAACCATCAAAACAGAGTTGGAATAATAATAAACAAAGAGATCAATAAGTCACTGTTGAGCTTCATCCCTTACTCAGATAGGATGATGTTATTAAAACTGAAAGGACAACCACTAGATTTTAATCTTATACAAGTCTATGCCCCTACTGCTGACAAGAGTGATACAGAGATTGAAGAATTTTATGATCAATTAAAAGAACTAATGAAAAATACAAAAAAGCATGATATTAACATAGTCATGGGTGATTTCAATGCTAAAGTTGGGAAAGGTAGAAGTGGAGATGTAGTTGGCGAACATGGACTGGGCACAAGAAATGAGAGAGGTGACCGTATTTTTCAATTCTGCCAGGAAGAGGAGCTAATAATCACAAACACATGGTTTAAGCTACCACCTCGAAGATTGTATACTTGGTGATCACCACAGGATAATAATGGGAATATAGTCAGAAACCAAATTGATTACTTACTAATTAATCAACGATTTCGAAGTTCTATAAAAAGTACAAAAACCTATCCTAGTGCAGATATTGCTTCTGATCATAACCTACTGGTGGCAGAGTTACAACTTAGACTGAAAGCTATGCTTAAGAAACATCAACAAAAAAGGTTTGATTTGGGAAAATTAAAAAACACAGAGATAAGAAGCAAATTGAGTCAAGATCTGAATCAAGAGCTAGCACTTATCAAGAATGATGACATCATGAGGGTTGATGAATCGTGGGACAAATTGAAATCTGTCTTCATAGAGAAATGTACCAATACCTTATGTCCTAATAGAGCAGTAAAAAAGAAAGATTGGATGACTGATGAAATTCTTTCTCTCATGGATCAACACAGATCATATAAAAATCATAATCCAACAAAATATACAGAGGTTCAGAAAATTATTAAACACACGATCAAAAAAGCAAAAGAAATCTGGATGAATGAAAAATGTAAAGAAATAGAAATTCTACAGGAAAAACATGACAATTTTAATCTACACAAAAAGATGAAAGAGACCTCAGGTACATATAAGAAAAAACAATTCTATATCCTTCGAAACAAAAAGGGAGAAATTATATCCAAAAAGGATGACAAAATACAAGAATGGGTGAAATATATAGAAGAACTCTTTACTGATGACAGATAGAACCCAGAAAATACTTATGAACATATGGAAGGTCCATGCATTCTAAAATCAGAGGTAGAATGTGCATTGAACTCAGCTAAAAATGGTAAAGCCCTAGGACCAGATAGAATACCGGCAGAAATAGTAAAGTTATTAGAAGGTGACAACATTAACATATTAGTAAAGCTATTTAATAAGATCTACGATACAGGCATAATCCCTCAAGACTGGTTACAGTCGACCTTCATCATGCTACCTAAAAAAGTAAATGCGAAAACTTGTAATGACTATAGAATGATCAGCCTAATGAGTCACGTTCTCAAAATGTTTCTGAAAATAATTCAAAAAAGAATATACAGAAAATGTGAAGACACCATCAGTGATACCCAATTCGGCTTTAGAAACGGCTTGGGAACAAGAGAGGCCCTTTTCTGTTCTCAGATCTTATTTCAAAAATGTATTGACCAAAACAAGGTAATATTCATTTGCTTCATCGACTTCAAGAAAGCATTTAACAAAGTCCAACATGCTAAAATGATTGTACTATTAAAAAGAATTGGATTAGATGGTAAAGACATCAGGATCATTGAAAACTTATATTGGAACCAAAAGGCATCTGTTCAAGTTGATGACATTATTACAGACTCCATTAACATCAAACGAGGAGTAAGGCAAGGATGTGTGCTGTCACCTCTTCTTTTTAACATCTACTCAGAAGCCATATTTCAAAAAGTCTTGGAAGGAAGAAAGGAAGGGATTAGTGTAAATGGTGAAATCATCAGTAACATCCGATATGCCAATGATACAGCTCTTCTGGCTGACAATATTCAGGATCTTCAAAATCTTTTGGAGCTAATAAATGCAGAGAGTGAAAAAATGGGATTAAAAATAAATATCACCAAAACTAAATTCATGGTCATAAGTAAGAAACCAATTCTTAATTTAGCACTTTCTTTAAATAGGAAACAAATAGAAAGAGTGGCAAAGTTTAAATATCTCAGATGCTGGTTAAATGAAGATTGCAATCCAGAAATGGAAATAAAAGTTAGAATTGAAATGGCAAGAAAAAATTTTCTCTTGATGAAATCAACACTGTGTAACCGCAGTTTGAACTTAGAGCACGCATGGTTAAATGCTATGTATGGTCTGTACTGCTGTACAGTGCAGAAACTTGGACCTTGAAGACAACATCAATAAAAAGACTTGAAGCCTTTGAGATGTGGTTATACAGACGAATGTTAAAAATCTTATGGACAGCAAAAACGTCCAATCAGGAAGTACTGAAACAAATGGGGAAATCACGTGAACTTTTAGATACCATAAAAAGAAGGAAAACTGCATATCTTGGTCACCTACTTCGTAATGAAAAATATAAGATACTTCAATTGATTATAAAAGGGAAGATAAATGGAAGAAGAGGACAAGGAAGACAAAGAAAATCTTGGCTGGCAGATATCAGACAGTGGACTGGTATGAAATCTGAGAGACTGCTCAGAATAGCTGAGAATCGCTCAAAATTTGCCAAGGTGGTCGCCGACCTCCGATAGGAGATGGCACTCAAAGAAGTATGTTCTCTAATGATTTTTCTTTTTTTAAATTTCTGACAATGCTAGCAAAACATGTCAAAGCCATGTTAAATTCTAAATAAACCTACAAGTTTATCCAGCACTGTTTATGTGTATGCCTTATTATCTGTTCCTTTTCACAGGTATACTACTCAGAACTCAATCTGTTGTTACAAGTGGAAAAAATTAGCAGAATTTCAAATCAAGTAGTAGTTTTATGTTTTTTATGTTTTCACATGTTGATAAATTGTCTCCAAAGCAACACATTCTATTTCACAAATGATAAAGTCATTCACTGTATGCATATAAAAGTGTATCTCAAGTGACAGTCTAACACAAATAAGATTTCACTAGTTTCTTCCAAATTCATGTATTATTTGTCAGTAAACTAATTTGATCAATGTTGATATTTCATTCTTCTTTCAGTCTTCTTCTGGGTCTTTTTCCTATGATTTATGCCTGAAACACTTGATTTATTAATCTTTCATCTGTCATTCTCTTTAAATGACCATACCATTATACATTAGCTCTACTCACATATTCCTGAACAATGTCCTTTTTTGTAAATGGAGGTTTCTGTGTTTTAGAAGTTTACATGGTATATTCCAGTAATTGGATCACATTTTTTAAAAATAAGTTATATAAAACACAATGAATTAATAAAAGACCTGACAAGTTTCATAAGTTGTTTGACTTACATCTTCAGGGGGTAAGAGGTAACTTAAAGTTTAAAACACAAAGAAAAGAGAAATTATTAGTAATAGTTCATGCTATACAGTTATAGCTGTCTGACTATTCATAAAATTAAAAATCAGAATGCAGATTCAAAGCAGTGCTGAATGTAAACAATGCTGGATGATGCCACATTCTGTTGTTTACGTTCATAATGTCTGAGATCTGATTGAGGTATATTTTTTATTAAAGCTGACCAAACTTGGTGGAGAATTAGTCCTTGATTTTTATTGCATTGTGTTGGTATTTTAAGCATGTTTGCAGCTTCTTTAAATTTCCTTATGGAACAATTTTTTTCTATGTACGATGTTTGTTTTCTGCCAGAGTACACTGTGGCCGGTGGAAGTGGTATGGAAAGCTAGACCTGATTTGTGTTCTCTTCTGTTTTGCACATCCTTTTGGTGTTCATTCATGAGAATTTCCCCAGATCTTCCTGTCTGTCATACGTAGCAGATGCCGCAAGAACAATAAATTTTGTAAACACCTGGTTTTTTTAAAGGATGATCGAGAGGTTTTGGGGGATGTAGAAATCTCGAAATTTTTTCCAGCAGCAGAAAGGCTACTTTGATGTTATATTTGTTAAGTAATTTAGCCATCTTGTCTGTAACATTTTTGATATATGGAAGCATGATAGCATTTTTGAAAACCAAGATTATCAAAAAAATCCTCCACACACCTCCTACAAACATCTCTCAGAAACAAGAATTCAATATTGTAAAAGGGAATTAAAATGTGTGTACGTGTGTGTGAATACACACCCACATACAAAATTTAAGGTGTATAAAGAGTAAAATTTGTATAATAATAGTTTAAAATATACGACATAAGTGAATTTTTTGAAGATTTAAAAACATATGTTTGATAAATCACAGAAAATCTTCAGAGTAATAAGCTCACATAATTGCTAAAAGCTGAAAAATAATGACTGCACTCATTAGAAAAATGAAGGCAGTCTATTAAAATATGAGAGAGTTAAAACAGAATCATAATACTTACACAAAGACATGCCATCAATCTTCAAGAGCAGGATTGATGACATGTCAACCGGTGGCTGCATGCGGCTCAAATGTGCATTTTTGGCGGCCCATAAAAGGTTGACCATACTTACATGGCATGTGGCCCATAAAATTTTATCATCAAGAAAAGACGTTATGGATATTTCAAGAGGACATTACTTACTAGTCAAGTGGTAGATGGTAAAGTAGAGGTGCTGTGCTAAAAATATTTTTTAATTTACGTGAAGAAATAGATATTTTCATGATGGAACACGAAAATACTGTCCCACAACTATTAGATAAAAAAATGGATTATGTCTCTTGCATTTATGGTAGACCTTACACCTACCTTAATGAACTTAATTTGAACCTGTAGGGCCAAGGTAAATTACTATCAGAACTGTTTTCTGACATAAAAGCTTTTAAAGGCAAACTATGCCTGTTGAAGAAATATTTGATGGAAGAAAAATTAAAAGGTTATATATATTGCAATATATATATATATATATATACTGGGGTATATTTTATTGATATACCCCAATATTAATATATTGGGGTGCTTAAAGGTCAAAGCTGTATAACTGAGAGGAGACCTCCACATTGCCTTTAAAGAATGCGGAGAACTGACCAGGGCTTCTGACCTAATGTCCAATCCTCACCTTCACGTCGTGCACCTTGTTGGGTATCTACCTGGATACTAAACAAATAAGGATGGGCTGGCAATTTGGGATTTAGCCGACCAAATTGTATTCTTATTGGCTTAAACCAAATTATAAAATGATGGTACAACATGACAAAATTTCATGCAGGCTGGGGCGTCGCCCGGTTAAACAAGGCCTCCCCCCCCTGTGGAAAACAGTAAACATAGCCATTAACATAGCTAACTGGCAATGGAGCAGAAGGCTCATTACAGTACATATACAGTCAACAGATTATTCTTATAAAGTGGATACAAAAAGTGTATAAGAAAGCCTGCAAATAAGCTATGGGTTTGCATTCCGCCATGGGGAAGAATGTTCATGACTGTCTCATTAATTCATACATACAAATACATACACCCTCCCAAGATGGACTAGGTCACTGAGACTTATAATTACTAGTCAAGAAAGTGAAGTTGAGTAATTATAAGTGAAGTTGATACTAGTGAAGTTGTCTGCAAATAAAGAAAAATAAGAGTGAGTTCTTATTTTTCTTTATTTGCAGACAACTTCACTACATATTTCTCTGAATGTCAATCGGTATCCTTCACTTTGCCACTCAGTTTATGAAGTCTTGTTGTCAAACCAATTTTTCCCCCTAATGATATTATCCCATTAAAAACAAACACATTTCATATGTAAAACTTTAGCACAGATATCTGTGACCACAAAGTCTTTAGGTCAGCGGTTCTTAACCTGGGGTGTGTGCACCCCTGGGGGTGTGAGAGAAGTTTCTAAATTTTGACCCAGACTTGACGAACGACAGCTATTTAATAAAAGACGATCTTATTGAAATACGATCCAATGCACGTATTCAAATGAAATTTGAAAAACTGGACTTAGGTCTTCAGGGGGTACGTGGCAAATTTCAGCTAAGTATCATTAATGCATGGAATCATTATTAAGAAAAAAAAAAAGAATTATTTTAAACGTATATATTTCTCAATAAATTATATATTATGCATAAATTTTCCTACTCAAATTGTGATAACTGCTTTATAGTTTCCAAAATTCGCAGGCGATCCCTCGTGAATCTTCATTCAGCTTTGTATATGAACGTACGCTGTAAGCCAGCAATAACATGAAGAGCGTACGATAGCAACTGATAAAAAAGTAATTATATGAATCAATTTTGTTCTATTAAAAATAAAGCATTTTTTTTTGTTTACATGTAAATCTAAATTCAGATAAGATAGACATTTACAACGAAATATATTTTATTTATTATTATTTTGGAGCCTGTGTAGCTCAGTGGATGTGGCGTTTACACACCACGGCGCTTGGCCGCACGAAGGAAGACTTGGTTTTGAGTCTAGTCGGCGACTAGAGGAAATTTTCCTAAGCTTTTTTCGACCAGTTCCCGAGTTAGTCGATCTCTGGCACGGGCAAGCGGGTTTTTCCTCCTGGAAACTCGGGTTTTTCGTCCTGTAAACTCAAGAAAATCGACCATAGAACCCACATTATTTCAGACATTAAATATATTGGGTTAGGGACCACGAGATGGCGGCACATTTGAGCCGTCTCTCTTCACTGTGCACTGCTTAATTAGTGATAGCCTTGGGCCATCTATCTCTGATTGGTACCAGTGGAGATTGAACTGCCCACTCAGTCTCCAAAAAAAAAAGTTAGATAGGGCTAAATGGCCTCGCCTACTCCCCGCATACGGGAATAAAAAGGCGTTAGATGATTTTTTTAAATTTTTTTTTTATTATTATTTTGATAAGGGGATACTTGGCAATAATGAAAATTTAGGAAGGAGTACATGGATATCTGAAGATTGAGAAACACTGCCTTAGCCCATGCATGGTAGTAATTGTAGATAGGATTAATTACCTTAAGGGAAAAAAAGCATGCAATACTGGGAAGGAAGGACAATTGAGATTTAAAGACAGAACTTATTGACAGTGTTTTCAATAATTAGTAGTACTCTTGTTGCTACTATCAAAATATTACTCAAACATCAGAGGGGGGGGGGGGATTTATATTCCAGAAAATGAAGACAGTATCAGCCAAATAGAAGCTGCTAAACAGTAGCCAATTTCCTACCATCTCATTATTTGTTTAATCTTTTACATATGAGATACTTTACACACACGCACACACACAGTATGTTAGGGTGCTCCTCATTTTCAGAGTAGTTTTTTCTATGAGGCATCCTTTCATTTTGTTCCATATAAAAAAAATAAAAAAAAAAACATGAATAAATTTTCTTTATAAAATTATTTTTTTAACAAAAGCAAAAATAAGTACAGGGTGATCAAAATTAAAGTATGCCTGTTTAAAGCCTTGTGGAGCACCACTCAGTGATCCAAATGCTGTGAAACTTTGCAGGAATACATTGTGCATAATGGAGAAGAAATATCTGGGGGGGGTTATTCCAAAATTCTGATGTAGATGTAGTAATTTTTCTGTGTGTGTGTGTGTAAGGAGGAGGAAAGCAACACATGAATAAATAACACATTTTTATTCGCCGACTATACTGTTCAATGTGCTGCCCTTGCTGGTTCATCACCAACTGCATTCTTTAATCAGTGTTCAACTGGTCAGGACTGATGTTATGAACATGCTGTGTTACACTGTCTTTCAGTGTTAATGTAGCAAATGCAGATGTAGTAATTTTTCTGTGTGTAAGAAGGAGGAAAGCAACACAAGAATAAGTAACACATTTCTATTCACTTCCATTATGCATTCACAGAATGTACTCTTCAGTGTGTTTCCCTTGCCAGTACATCAACTGCATTCTTTGAACAGTGTGTTTAACTGCAGAATGCAAAAGGTCAGGACTGATGTTATGAATATGCTGTGTTATGCCATCTTTCAGCACTTGCACAGTTATCAAGATGATCCTGATAAACCCTGTCTCTGAGAAATCTCCAAAGCCAGAAGTTACAGGGGGTCAGATCAGGTGAATGAAGCAGCCACAGTTCTTGAAGAACATCTTGCATGAAAATGACTGAATCCATGCACAGGTGATGCTGTAGCTATGTCACAACAAAACTGTTTATCATATTGCAATACCTTTGGCAGTAACTGAGCAGGTCACAGGATTCGACTAGCAAATCTCCTCAAAGAAGAATGGTTCAATGAAAAACAAAACTGTAAACCTGCATCAGACAGTAACTTTGGATGAATGTAAAGGAATTTGTTGGATTGCATGTGGGTTTTGCATAGCCCATACCCAGAAAATGTGGGTATTCACAGCTCCATTCAGGTGAAAGTGAATCTGATCTCCCCACAAAATCATCCATCCATGGCCACACAGCATCCAACTCCACTTGAGCAACGAATGTTAAAGTGAATGTCAGTCAACTTTTATCCTGCAGGCACAACTCCTGTGTCAGGATTATCTGAAATGGGTAGAAATGCAGAATCTTGCAATACAGCACGTGGACTGCAGGAATCAACACTGTTATTCATGACCTGCTCCACAACAGTAGTAGCAACTTCATTCACTTGTGAACTGATTGGTTTGCAACCTCTGTCAGGTCTAGCTCTCAACAATCCTGTTTCTTCAAAACAACTAATCATTTATTGCAGAACACACACGGAGATAGTAGACCTCATCAACATTTGTTTGGGTGATGAAGGTCATGGAGTGTGGCAGCAGCATTGCAATTGTTTAGGTGGTATAGCTTGACAAGCAAAACACATTGGGGCAAGGTTAGTGCCATCTCTGTGAACAGAATTAACAACCAGAATAAAGGAATAAATCCCATGTCCATCTTTTTAAATCCTCCTGCCACCTGCCAAGTTGTTTAATATGCAAATCCCATGCATGGATTTGGATTTACAATACCTTGTGTGGCGAATTTTGGAACCCCCCCCCCCTCAGATATCGCTTCCGCACATTGCACAAATATTCCTGCAAAGTTTCACAGCATTTGGATCACTGGATGGTGCTCCACAACAGGGGTACTTTAATTTTGATCACAGTGTACTTTCCAGAATGCAAATGATTTGATGACAGTGTACTTTCCAGAATACAAATGAAACTCAATTACCTACCTTCTCTTTAAGATTATAATCCCCAAAATCAAATTAGCAATTAGTGATCCCTGGATTAAAAAAAAAAAAAAAAAAAAAAAAAAAAAAAAAAAAACTTTAGTATGAATAAAGTTCTGCTCATGTAAAAAAATAAAATCAATGAAATATGAGAAAAAAACTAAAAAGGAGACTCACTACGTGTTAATGTTCTACTAATTCAAGTTTTTTTAATTAATATTTGGATGCAATGTAAAATATTTAGTACTACACAGATTTTCACTATGATAATCAAGATTATACCTCATTGTTCAGTATAGTATAGGCATATACACAGGCCTACAGATGGTTTTCTAATTATATCACTCTGCTCCTGAATTTACCTGAAAATTTATAATGTTATAACTTTATTTGTAATCAAGGATAAAACGAAATAGCGGGCTTGCCTATTAATCAAACTTGGCTATTGAATTTCCGCCATGTATCTTGATTTAAATTGTTCTTATGCATGGAAACATGAAAAGTGTTTTCAAATATGAAAGAAGCTTCACCATTGAGGACTCCAAACCTGAAAGACAAAACTAAAGAATATTTTACCAGCTGACTTCTATAAGAAATATTTCCTACAGCACAGTTATTCATTTCTTTGATTCGCTATGAAAAGAATAATGCTAAAATTGAGACAGCTTTCACTATGTATATCTACCAGTAGCAGTGTAACAGCACTTTTACATTTACCCATGAGCCCTGCAATATACATACATATTGTATGATGGGGAACATGGATAGGTTTAAAGATTGCATTTTGCCAGTTCCATAGAAGTTATATATGCCTAGTGTCCAGACAAAAATGACATTAAGATTTGGAAATTCAATTAGAATAGCCAATATCCCCTGCTACACACACACACACACACACACAAAACACAGTAACCCCCCATCAACCCCCCTCTCTAAAAATCAGTTGCTGTTTTCAACCCTTTTCATCCTTTCCCACCTATATAAAAAAAAACGCTCCACCCATCCCTAATAATATAATATATATATCACACAAAAAAACCCGTTTTTTTTTTCCATTTTTTATTTTAATTCTCCCACATTACCTTTAACCCCCCCCCCCACACACACACTTCCTTCCAAAACACCCTAACTGCAGTAGTTTGCACATCGCAGAAAGAAGAAAGGCCACAACACCCAGAAAAAGTATGTGTAAATTTCTCTTCCTTTATGCTACATGTATTTATTGGTAAATATACATCTACAATACCCTAAGAATCCGTGAGAAAAAAGCTAATGACATTTAAACAGGGGCAGGCAAAATAGCCATAAATATAATAATTTGTTAAGAGGAGTAACATGGAAGTTTTCCCAGAAATAATATCCACAGTAATTTGATTTCTAATTTTTTCCCCTTTTTCTCCATTTCTTATCATTTATGTCATAAAAAATTGTATACAATGTTCATTCTCACCAAGTTCACCTTTTACTGTTCTCAGTTAACTGATTTAAACTTTCCAGTGGTGGCAGATGATTGCAAACACTTGCTACCTATAAAGTGTATTGAGCATCTTTGTTCATTCCCAGCTTTCATATCAATTTGTTTGCAGGATTAAAAATAAGTTTAAATTATATAATTCTTTGTTAATTGGGGCTGAGGTCTTACAGAAGAATAATACAAATTTTTGAAGTTAAATTAATTTTAATTTATTATTTCCTCTGGAATAAATTAAAATTAATTTATTCCAGAGGATAAATTAATTTTAATAATCACTTGATGTTTTTTGTCAGCGATATCAGATGTTAAGAAAAATGTTTTAATAGGCCGTAAGTCACCAGTAAGTTCAACAATAAAGCTAAACTCAACAAAATATGATCCTAAGAATAACATGCTCAGTTCTGACCCTTTATTTTAATAAATATGAGGGAAAATTTTACAAAGATCAACAGAATAAAAATTAATAAATCAAAATAAATGATTCCAGTTATTATTATTGTGAATGCTCCTCCAGTAAATCAAAGGATCCATTATCAGAGTGCCCATTTAGACATTTATACTTAATATGCTAAATGCCAACTACAAGACATCTTGTGGTTGGCAGTCTATATTAGGATGCCAGCTACAAGTTATCTCATATAATATCTGTCGTACTGAACTTTGTTCCAGACCCAAGATAATTGTAGCTGATGCAGGTATTTCAAATGGAGAATGGGAAGATTGGCATATGCAGTAATTATAGTGAAAACAAACTAAATATTATTTATAAGCAAATAAATGAGAAGTAACAGATTTGTAAATACAAAAACTGCAACATCGAAGTTGTACTAACATGTTTTCGGAGCTTGCATGTTTACATGAAGCATCTAGCACCAAGATTATACCTAACATTAGCAGGCAGTTATCATAGTCACTAATTAATTATTTTATAGGTGTAAACCAGATTTTCTTCAGGAGCCAACATATGAAATAACCTGTGGCAAGATATCTTGTAGATAAAATATATAAAAAAAAGCATTTATCCATCCATCCACCAAGAGATGTTTATTCTTGTTCCTTTACCAAAAAGTTTGTACCCTAGTAAAACAAGTAAAGGAAATCAGAGAATTATACATTTTTGAAGAGAAAATACTAAAAACATTTTGGCAGTAGTGGCAAGTTGATAACTGGCTTATGGTAGTTGTGTGAGAATATTTGTGCATCACTGCTGCCACTCTTCTGATAAGTAGGATGCTCCCTTCCAGTGCAGAACTAGAAATTTCAACCAACATAGCCACACAAGCTTTGAACACTTTTGTACAAGAAAACTTTGTAGTGACAGTGACAAAGTGAAAAATGTAATGGCAATTATAAAATTTTGAAGAGAATATACTAACAACATATTGGCACTGGCAGCAAGTTTACACATAATGGCAGTCAACATATTAAATACCTTATCATACCTCTTCTTTATTAAAAACAAACACACATCACAAACAAACTTACACACACTCACCACATACCATAAGAGGAAGTCAAGGCACATAGGATATTACAGAATCTGGATGTGAATACAGCTATAGGTTTTGATGGAATATCAGCTTGTGTATTACAAGAATGTGCTAAGGATTTCTTTAAATTAACACAAAAAACAAGGAATAAGTAATACTATTATTTAATGCCATATATTTCAGTCCAAATATAGCCTTAAATAAATAGTATTACTTACCCCTTGATTTTTCATGTTAATTTAAAGAAATCTGTCAAGGCATAAGTATCTCTTAAAGAACAATATGTTAGAGAATTTGTAGTGCCCCCAGACTTGACTGTTTTAATCTGAGTCTCAGCTCAGGTAGATTTCCAAGGGAATGGATGGTGGTGAAAACAGTTCTAATGCATAAAGGGGAGGGGGATCAGGACAAAAGTAGCAAATTATTGACCAATTAGCATTTCAGGAATGGTGGTGGTCAAAGTATTGGAGAAGTTGTTAAAGGCAAAATTCAGGAATTTATAATGAAGTGAGAGCTGAGTTGGATAAAGGTAATGGCTACACAGTGATACTGCTGAACTATGGAAAGACATTTGACAGGATACCACATGGAAACCCAAAAGGTAAATTACATCAACTGGGTATGGGCTTGTTTTGTTGTTGAAGACATTCAAGAGCATTTCTGTAGAAGGCCTGTGACTAGTGGTGGGCCAGAGGGGCCCCTGTATTTGGGCCACTATTTAATTTGTAATGAACTCAGAAGAAATATTCAGTTATTTGCAGATGATGCAATAGGTACAGCAATAATCAATGAAGATAAAGTTAATACTTTCCAGGATGATTTAAATATACTGGCACTATGGGCAGAGGAGAATGGATGTCAATTTAATGTGGCAAAGTGTAAGGTTATGCTTTTGGAGAGAAAAGATTACCAGCTGTACTACCACATTGATGGAACTGTATTCTACGAAATTATAAAGACAAAGATGGTGAATAGGTAGTTGGAAGTTCAGAGGGCATATTGCAAAAAAAGTGGCTAAAACAGCTCATAAGCTCACCCTGATATGCAGAGATAACCTGGTTATTATTCCTCTTTATAAGGCTTCATCTGGATTACTAAACATAGATCTGGTCACCTAAGTTTCTTGAAGATGTGGACATGGAGTAAATTCAGAGGCGAATAACCAAGATGGTGGCAGGTCTGTGTAATGCTTCACGACGAGAGACTGAAAATTTGTAGGTTACAGAGACTGCTTGATCAGCAGATAAGGGAGATATAATAGAGACATATTACACACGGCCGATGTTCGTTGGCATTTCTCCCTTTTAATAATGTCTAATTTCACTTCTAATGTAATGGCTTTCCTTTTCTTTATCACGCTGCTTCAAGTCGAAATTTATTTTTAAAATTATTTATGGGATTACCATCATAAAGTCGAAACAACGCATGTCGAGGACCCCCTGTGTTTAAAGTGTAATGAAAAAAATATAATGTGCTAAATAGATGTTACTAATAGTACATATGCATTGACTATGCCTAAGTAGGGATTATGCCAGATTAGCGATGGCGGAACACCAACCAAAGGTTGCAAGGTCAACCATTGTTGACTGATCAGGCAGAATTGACATCATCGTTAGAGGCTAATTCCAAAAAGACAGCAATAGAGAACAAAGGGTGATATTTTGGCATAAAATGAGGTTGTGGTCCTTGGCTCAAGGCATTTCTTCTGGTCGTTGTCAGGCCTTTTACCGTTCGCCATTGGAGCTTATGGTCCTGGCCGTCGCCAAGGCTTTTCTCCCATTGAAAGCTGTAGGACCTTCGTCTCCAGGTTGCAGCAGACCAATTTCCTTCAAGAGTTACACGCAAGCCCAGTAGTAATTATGGCTGATTTCATATTGAATGTACGAAGGAGGAAAGATTTTACTGGCAACCACCTATGATGTCCAAGCAGCCAGGAAGTTTATCAAAAAAAAGATGCCAAAGTATGCTGTATATTGGACTCTCTCTTTATGGTGAATATGTAAGTAGCCAATATTTTTGTAATTAGTTAGAAAGTGTATCTCAGGTTAATGAATGTCCCTACAAGATAAAGTGCATATATAAGACAGTAACTAAGTCATAAAGTGTTGTGGGAATATTATTAGAGAACTTGCGTGTTAAGACTGTGAATGTGCACTTAGTTTAATATAGGGAGCTGAACTATTAAGAATTGATATATAGTCAGGCTATATTTATGGGAAGAATTTTTTTAATCTGTTTATGCAGTGTGCAAGTATGTATATAATTTATGTTTAATGAGTTTACTGAATTTTGTCATACAGATTGCATTACCTATATGATAAAGGGTTAAGCGTGATAATTGCAAAGTCTCTCTCTAGTGTAAATGTACTTCTTGTCTAGTAAAAATAAATGTTTTTGTTTTGTAACTACCTGATTTGTTCCTTTGGCTAATGCACTATCTCTGAGAAAAAAAAAAAAAAAAAAAAAAAAAAAAAAAAAAAAAAAAAAAACTGGGCATAAGAAGATACTAATAGACTTGCATATAGAAAATTTGGATATATTTAGTGATTAATTCCTGTTTTTCCACACCCTAACTTTCTAACAAAATTCACCCAAATTAGATGCCATAGATAATAAAATAAATTTTCTAAATTGATTTGTACGAGAGTAGTGACTGCACACTTTAAATTTACTTATAATACAAAGTTTATTTAATAGCAATGGGGAGGAACAGAAATTGGTCGTGGTGGGATTAACTTTGGGAAGCTTTGTGAAAGCAGTTAATAGGCCTATCCTAGTGAAGCTGGAAAAGGTAAAGTTAAGACAAAGTTAAGTTTAAATAATTAACGTCATTTAACAATGGCACAGACATTTATTTAATTAACACATTATTTTATAGTGGTGATATATGAGTGGAATAGATTGCCAGAATAAGCTATGTGTGCTTTGTTGGTAAATGATTTCAAGGCAAAATATAATAGGTATTGCACACGTACTGATAATTAATATTATGTAAAGGACATCCCTCAATGTCTATGGACTCTGTGGAGGTGCCCATATGTAATAATGTTTGTATAGTAAGTCCACGGTTGACCTGTAAAAGCTGATCAACTTTTATTCTTTTCAAAGCTTTCTTACATACTGTTTTTGTTCAATGTGATATTCATTTTTATCTTACTTAGAAGTAAGTGATGGTCACTTCCAATTTCCTCTGTATACACTTTTGTATAATGAACCAGCATCAAGATATCACATCACTATCAACAATAACATAGTTGAGGCTTTTCTCATTTCTTGTGTTTTCTCTCCATGTTAGCTTGTACACGTCAAATGGCTTGGCCATACCCAAAAGATCCAGATATTCTACCACTAAGTTTATTGCTTGTTCTTGTAGTTCAATTTGTGCGATGCCATAATTATTTATTTTTATTCCTAAGATAAAATACTTATTAACTCATTCCTTTAACTTCCTCTGTTCTTTCCTAATATTCTTGATTTTAACGATACTGCCACTGATGCCATCTGTTCAGTCCCCTAATCTTTCTCAGGACTCTGATATCTGTGGCTAGCCTGGTTGGCCAAGTGGTTAGCATCCATGTCCTTGGTGGGTTCAAATCCCACCAAGAGCATGGATGTTTGTGATTGTCTTGCAAACCAATTACCATATGTACTGCTGTAACCTGTGTCCTGGCACAGTATGACCTTTAATGTTTCTGTATGGTGCAGAAAAATCAATAAAACAAAATTAAAATTATATCTGTGATCTCCAGTCTTTGATAAAGAGTTGTATTTCTAACCTAGCTCTCCGATCCACAAGTTAAAATTGGTTTGAACACCTTCTCATATACAGCTAATTTATGCAGGATAAAGGATTAAATCAAGAATATAACTTCTTGGTATCTTTAATTTATAGTATAACCAAGTGGAAAAACTTCCAACAACTATCTCTAATCTAGAGTATTTTAAGGTGTGACACCATTTGCCTATGCATATATGGAAATATGACTTCTGCATTACTTCAACATTGGTATCACCTTTGGGTTTGGCTCTCACTGATGATACCTCAATAAAGGCCAAAACCGGTCTGGGTAGTGATCCTTCCCACAATGCTGTGCATTGTGGGAAGTCTGTAAGGAGATGTGCTTTGCATCATTGGATACTAAGGCAAGTGATATGAAATCATTAGCCTCTATATATGAGGCCCTGTCCTGAAAATACTTCAGGTGCAAACTTTGTTTTCTTATACTTGGATAAAGGATTAAACCAAGAATATTATTTCTTGGTATCTTTAATTTATTTTCTATGTGCTTACCAAAATCTTCCCATGACTTTTGTTTAGATTTTTTTACACAGTGTTTAGTTTACTTACATTTGTCTCTGTATTCTCTAAGAGCACAAGCTGACTTATTTGCCAGGAACTTTTGATATGCTTTCTTCTTTTCCTTCACCTGCCTCTTTAACTTCCTATGTCCACCATGGAGTTCTGATTTTTCCATCCTTGCAGACAATCTCACCACATGCCTCTCTGGCTAAATCAATCAATGTTTTCTTCAGGGCTTGCCAGTGAATCTCCACGGTCTGGTTCCTATTCTCAAACTCTTTCATTTTTTCTTGAATAATGTTTGTGTATTTTAGTTCACAGCTGGGAGCTGCTCAACTTTTATTTGCTTTAAAACTTTCTTACACATTCTTCTTTTTAGTATGAAATTCAATTTTATCCTGCTCAAGACTAAATGGTGATCACTTCCAATTTCAAATCCTCTGTACACTCTAGTGTCCTGCACCAGTGAGAAAACATCACTATTAACAATAACATAGCCAATGACACTTTTTTTTTATTCTTTCCACTTCTCTCTATGTGAATTTGCATACATTTTTATGTTGGAACATTGTGTTAGTAATAACCAGTCCATGTCCTGAGCAGAAATCCAACAGGTATTTGCCATTATTATTAGCTTTGTTCTTTTCTCCAAATTTTCCCAAAATATTTCTGTATGTTTGACAATCATTTCCTATTCTGCTATTTAAATCCATTTATTTAGAACCAACTTTTTCCTTTTTCATTGTATCATTTGTTTTTTCTAAAGCCTCAAAAAAAATTCCTTCACTTCTACCTTAATAGAACTTACTGTGGGAGCATAGGCACAAATAAGTCTCATTGTCCAGTTCCCCATTCTGCCCAGATCACTCTACTTGATATTGCCTGCCATTCAGGAAGATGCCTCATATTTATTGTTGAATACTATAGCTACTCCTTATTTTCCCTGATTGTTATTGTCTGAATATAACATTTTGTATTTATTACTTAGAAAGATTTCACCAGTTTTTGTCTTTTTTTTTTTTTGTTTTGTTTCAGTCACCCCTATTATATCGATATCTGATACTTATCTAATTCCTCATCTAGCTCCATTTCTTTGCATTCAGGCTTCTTACGTTGATAGTACCGATCTTGAACTCTGGTGATGTTGAGTTGGGATGTATTTCAGGAACAAATCCAGTCGATTTGTTCCTTCTTTTCAATATGAAGTTCAATTTTATCATGCTCAACACTAAATGGTGATTATTTCCTATTTTAAATTCTCTGTATACTTTTGTGTCCTGAACCAGTTGAAAAACATAACTATTGACATAATATCAATGAGACTTGTTATTCCTTGCATCTTTTTCCATGTGAATTTGTGCATATTTTTATGTTGGAACATGGCATTAGTGATAACTAGTACATGTCCTGAGCAGAAAACTAGCAGGTAGTTACCATTATTATCTTTGCTCTTTTCTCTGAATTTTCCCAAAATATTCTTATGTGTCTGGTAATTGTTTCCTACTCTGCTGTTTAGGTCTCCAACAAGCACCAACTTTTCCTTTTTCATTGAATAAGCTGCCTTCTCTAATGCCTCAGAAAATTCCTCCACTTCCTTAGTAGAACCTTCTGTGGGCCTCTAAGCACAAATGAGTCTCATTGTCCAGTTCCCATTTTGATATTAGTCCACATCATTCTACCTGATATTGCCTACCATTCAAGAAGATTATCCTCATATTTAGTGTTTAATATTATACTACATCTTCTTGTTATTGCTTGAATATAACATCTTGTATTTGTTGGTTTAGATCTCACCTGTTTTTGGTTTCTTTGCTTTGGTAACACCTATTATGTCGATCTAGTACTTATCCAATTCTTCTGCTAGCTCCATTTCTAATTTCTTTCCCATTGATGCTTCTTATGTTGATGGTACCAATTTTGATTTCTGTTCATGTTGAGTTGGGGGTTTGGGTTTGTTCCAGTATCTGACTTTTCGCTGTTCACCCTGGTTCCACAATGAAAAGAACGGGGGAGAATGTTTAACTGAGCAACACCCCAGCAGCATAAAATTCTATCATGTTGTACCATCATTTTGAGTTATGGTTTAAGCCAATAAAGAATACAATTTGGTTGGCTAAATCTCAAATTGTTAGCCCATTCTTAAGCATTGATATCTTTATATACTGCTCAGAACAATTAGGGGATATTTTGGTGTTCTTGTAAATTATAAAGTTATAAAAATAATTTACAAATGTAACACATTTATTTTAAAATATTCTTAATATACAACAATGTAGAACATGCAACTGCATACAAAATCATGTTAAGACTTATCGAAACATGTCTTGGCCGCATTAGAATATGGAGGGGGGGTAAAAAGTGTGGCTTGTTGCACTCACTTCCACAGTGCATAATTATCACTTCAATTGTAAACTTGTGTCACCTATCACCCATTATTTTCTTAAAAATGACAGAGCAACATGATATCGCAGAATCTATGGCTTGGAGAGCCATTGTCGATTAGAAGCTGGACAAAAGCAGCAAGTTGTCGTTCAAAAGTGTCGTGTATCTCAAAGCATAATTTCGCGACTTTGGAATCTCTTTCTGGAGACGGAAAATGTTTGCCGAAGACAAAGTCAAAGTCATCCACCATCAACAACTCCAACAGACAATCAGTATTTGTCATTACTTGCCAGAAGAAATCGAACAATTAACGCAACATAACTTCAAAGCGAACTTGCCGCAGCAACAGGGAGGCTGGTATCGACACAGACAGTACGAAATCACCTTCATGTCATATGCTCGAAAACCAATGGTTTGCATTCCACTTACTACAAATCACAAAAGCGCCTGAAGAATTTGGGCACAGGAACCACAATTGGACAAATGAGGATTGGGCTCGTACTTTTTAGTGACGAGTCCAGGTTCAGTCTGCAACAAGATAACCGACGTATCTTGATATGGCATGAAAGTAGAACAAGAAATAATCCATAGTTTGTTTGTGAAAGACCCCAATATCAAGGAGGGAGTTTAATGGTATGGGCTGGAATAAGTATAGGTGGCCATACCGATCTCTATTTTATCAGAAAAGGTTCCTTAACAGCCCAAAAGGTATTGTGATGAGATTTTAGAACCTATAGTTCATCCATATGCTGCTGCAATTGGTCAAGAATTCATTTTTATGGATGACAATGCTTGTCCACACTGTGCAAATTTATTAAAGTGGTTTAAGGAAGAAGGCATTGAACGAATGGACTGGCCTGCCTGTTCACTGGATTGTAATATGATCAAACATGCCTAGAGGTAGGTGCATTTCTGCTTGATTGGTGTCACCATGATTGCTACAAGAGCTCGAAATTGCTCTCACAGAAGAGTGGGGAAATATCCCAGAAGAAGAAGTGTTTGATCATCTTACCCAGTCCATGCAATCAAGATGTACCGCTGTCTGTTTTGGCTGGTAATGGAGACCATATGCCGTATTAAAAATTAACAAGAGTATTTTTGGCTATTCTTGTTGTTATTCTTGTTAAAATTATTTCACGCTAAAATGTATAATTTGTTAAATTTGCAATAAATATCGATTATTTAAACAATATCTCATCAATTACATCCTATCCATAAGTGAGAAATATTTATTCATGTATAAAGTACTCAATAGTCATAATCATTTGCAGAAATTTATAATTATCTGACAGAAATTAAAATATCCCCTAAATATTTTGAGCAGTGTACTTTTTTTTTTTGTTAGTAATCTTTGTACGTCATCTTCATTTTTTGCTAATTGTTCAATTCTGATATTTTACTGCTATTTTAATGCTGAGGGGGTGTACTTTTTTTATTTCTTTTATGAAGTGTTTAGGCCCCCCCCCACCACCCAATAGTGGCCACTTGTTTTAGGTGTTACAAGTGCTCTTTTCCCCCATCAGAATTAACAATCCTAATTTTTTTTCTGCATTTTATGTATACATATAATTGAATATATATGCCCCAAATCACCTTGATTAATGCATTTCTTCTATGAAAAAAAAAGCTACCTGGCAAAATATTATAAATCACTGACTTGGAAACCCAAAAATGTTTATGTAGGGAACTAAATAAAAATTTGAAATTTTCAAGAGAGATACTCTTGATAGGTTACATTAAAGAAAAATTCATTCCATTCCATTCTGTTATTTTCATCCCACCAGCCTAGACGGCCTTCTGAAAATGAAGAAAACTGTATTTTTTTTTTTTGTTCCATCTTTCAGCATATTAGTGCATCCACTTAACAAGATATGAGTTTTTAGGACCGCCTGAGTGGTTGTGAAGTAAGCAAGTTGCATGTTGAGAGTTTTTATATCACCAGCATTAAACGACACATTAAAAAAAGACAATGTTTTTACTTTTATATCAATAATTTAGCTATAAGGGCAATATAATTTCATATCACCTGGGTTTGCAGAGAAGAGATGTACTGAAGTTTGAAGTGCATATAAAATTTTGTTCTATTTTAAAACAATTTTACTTAGCTGAGTAATAAAAAATAACTGGTGCTCACCAGTTAAATGTAATTCTACTTTTCCAAATCTTGTTGCGAATTTTGATAGCAATTCTATAATAAGTTAATGTTACCAACATAAACAGACAAACATTTGATGCTCAAGTGACTGCAACAACTTTAAAAGCTCTCTGAAGCAGAATAGTGTAGCAGACAGCAACAGTTTCCTCATTAACTGAAACAATCTTTGTGTTGTCAGTTTTCACTGTTCTTTTTTTTTTTTCAATCCTTCTTTAAAGCAGCTTGCCTTCATGTTCAATGTCTTCACATGATACAAAAAACAGTAATGTTGCTAGAGCAGAAGCAAAGTTTTTGCAGTGACAATACGTGGTTTTCAATAGCGCTTTGAAAGTTGCAAGGCTCTGCAAGTTTGTCTGTGCATTTTGTCAGCATAAATTGTAGTTTTGCCAATGTAGACAAACTGTCACATCCATGAAAGTAGTTACTCCAAGTGAGTGAACATGCCATCTAGTGGTAACAACAACAATCCATTGTCAATTCCTCCAGGATTTGTGGTATCAGGTGTTAATACAAACTTTGTCCTCAAGAAAAAAATTTGCTAGCTAGGATAAAATCAGGGAACCAAAGGGTCCAGGTAAACCAAAACACACACACACACACACAGTACAATTTTCTATGAGATTTGTAACTGTTAATGGGTGTTGTCAATATCACACATGGCCGACAAAGAACTTGCCTCACAAGCAAAATACTCTTGTTACTCACACAAGCACAGCCAATTCATCTTAGACAATTTGAGTATTTAAAATTGTGATCCAATTCTGGGACACTGTAAGTGTATAAAGCAGCAACACTACATCATCTAAACTGGCATTCAACAATTCGAATAAAAAAACTGTTTGCATATTAAAGAAAAAAAAAAAATATATATATATATAATATACTTGCCGATCTAAATATCATATGAAGTGGCATGGAAATGTTGAAATTCAGGGCATAATTATTAGAAACGCTGACTAGAAAGAACATCACCACAAGTACTACATATTTACTAGGGGAAGAAAAAATGAAATTAATAAATATTAGAATAAAGCAGTTCTGTCTGCAACTACTATAGATTTAATGTCTCATTACTGTTAAGTTTAAAACTTAAGTAAATAAAAAAACCTCACATAACATTCTCAAAATGATCACAATTTAAATTATGATAGTCTAATAATTGAAAGTTTCATGTTCTGAATGCAGGTACATGAGATTTTAAGTATTCAAAAACACTTAAAATTAGATTAAAAACATATAAAGAATCATGAATGAATGTATAAGAAATTTCATGACTTACAATTAAAGCCTAGTCAGTTAATTTTTAGAGCATGATTCTGAATGCATGAATGCATTAATGCAGATACATTTCATCAGACAAGATAGTCTACTAAAATGCTAATATATGAAGTATCTGCAAATTAGTAAGGGCTTATATTAACTATATAAAAACGTTGTGCATTCTGAATAATTTTAACCTGAGAAAAGGATAATTTCCCACCCCCAGATTTCATCTTGAAATTGTGATGAGCAATGATCACAAACATTTTATACATAGCTGTCTTTTGACTGTGTCTGATTAAATAAAATTAATATGTACTTTATCCTTTTTTTTTTTTCATATATTCAAATGTGTCTTTAAAAAAGAAGCATTTTTCATTTTCAATTACTGCTGACAGACAATGAAAAGCAGGTATATGCAAGATAAGATTTTGTTAGCCGTCATCCCATATCACTCTGCAGGGTGGTTTGTAGATTGAACAGTTTTGTCAGAACTCATATAGAATACAATGGAAAAATGTTAATGTATGTTGAGAATATAAAAATAAAAGGAAAGAATGTGTATGCATGCAGAAAGTATGACATTGATGGGCTAGCATTTTAACAAGCAAAGGTGGCAAAAAAAAAGAAAAAGAAAAAAGAGGATTACGAACAGAGCTATGTAAGAGAATGAACATGGAAAATGAAGATTTGAAAGAGTGATGTGGAATAAAGTGAAGCCCAAATGATTGTCCAAGCAAGAGATATGAATGATTAGTATGACTCTCATAAGTAAGATAAGTATAGCATGATAAAGGTGCAAGATATTTCAAGGGCTCAGAACATTTCCCAATTCAGAACAGAAACTGGAGATTGGAAAAGTACTTGGTTAACAGCAAGGTGAAAGAAAAAGGAGACAAATAATGATAAAAAAAAGGGAGAGGTGGAAAAGTTTTGTTACTCCCTTATCTAATGTGTGTACACACACACACCACAGGTATGTGCTAGATAAGTGAGTGATGCATGTATTGGTCACCATGTCTAGAATAAGAGATGATCATGCTGGTTGGAATGTATTATTTGAAAGGGAATGACATGAAGGAGTAGGATTAAGAGTTTGGAAGCGGTGAAAAAGAAAAGAACAAGTATCATTATTGACAGCGAACAACTGGCTACATTTGCAAATGATTCCATGTGTAATTTTGAGTGACTAAAGGATTTGCAAAAAGGTGAACACACACACATATATATATATCAAGAGACAGCAGTTTTGTTATTAGTTACAAAATGGTGCAAAACTGTGGTGCAGAAAGCAAGAGAATCTACTGAACGATTTTCCCAAGCATATCAAACCAGAGCCCCACGTTCTCAGCATCTTAGCAACATGTCCCTTTGATGGGAAAGAGATGCTGAGAATCCTCAAATAAAATACAGTCTATAACCTAGAGAGAGAAAAAGTATATCGAGAATGTAAAGAAATACCCATGTTGATTGGAAGCTGGAATGAGATAACAATGTTGAAAGTAGGAAAATTGCTTTTTCTTTCAATTCTAAAAGGACAAACAACTAAAAAAGATGTAGGAATTTTAGGAGTTAGTGAAACCAGATGAAAGGGTAGTGGCAATTACTGAAGTGGAAGATACAGAATCATCTATAGTTAAGGAGAAAAAAAGGACAAAATGGTGTGGGTTTGTTACTAATGAACGATTGGGTTAAAAAAAGTAAAAAATATTTATTACCCGAATGACTGGTGACAACCTTAACAGCACATCCAGGAGGTCTTGCCATAATTCAAGTATACATGCCAACAACTAATTCGGAAGATCATGAGATAGAAAAGGAATGTAAATAATGAGAGGAATCAATGGCATCAATTAAAAATAATTTGATTATAATGGACAATTTTAATGTACTAGTTGGAGAGGACAATGTGGATTAGGCAGGAAGAATGTAAGAGGAGAAAGACTAAAAATATGTCATGCCGGATAAAAGCTTTACCAGATGATTATGACAGTTGTAATGGTAATAAGGGATGGGTGTTAATTCTGGAGTACAAGCTTTTAGCATAACTGGAGAAATAACATTTGAAACATGGAATTTATTAGTTTCACGGCTGAGTATTTTGACATCATCATCATCATGCATATCAAGGATTTAGGCCTAGCATGGCCTGTTCCGGCCTTAGAAGTCATCGTTGAATTGTTTAAGAGGACATCCTGGTTTTCTTTTTCCTAATGGCTTGTACTTTAAGGCTTGTTTTGGTAATCTTTCTGTTTCATTCTTTGAACATGTTCCATCATTTATGTTTATATTTTTTAATTTTTTCTATTACTGGTTCTTGGTTTAATTCTTTCATAATTTCTTCGTTTCTTTTGTGATCAAATAGGGCATACTTTGGTAAATTTTGACATCCTTCTGGTAAAAGTTCAGAGGAGGTATGATGTAGGTGTCAAATAGTAGATCTGCCTTGATCATTGAAACAAGAGTTGGAAGAAAAGACTGATGCCAAGAGCTTTACCCTTTAGATGGTACCACTGTAACTCAGGATGAGAGAGGTGGAAACACAGAAAGCAGAAGGCTTGACTGGTCCTTTTCCATTTAACAAGAGGCCAGTATACCATTTGTACCTTACAAAGACTGATGATGATTTTTTAAGTGATTGGGCAGACTGTAGTAAGCCAAATGAGAAGCTAGAGTTCATAACTTGAGCCACTGAATGTATGCAGAATTTTTGTATTGAACAGTTTTTGGCATTTGTTGAAGAACCAAGTCTTGGACAGAAACCAGGGGGTTTTAAATGGAGTGGGAAATCATTCCAGCAAGAATAAAGAAGAAAAGTTATTTAACTTGAACAAGTGGTTGGATAAGAAGAACAGAAGCAATAATCAGATATCAAAAAAAAAAAGACATAGAAATCCCAAACGTCATCCAAACTGGCACCATTTGTAGTACCATAAGATAGGATGATGCTGTAAGTTGCTAGGAGAAATCGAATCTGTAGAAAAATAGAACAAGATTATAGACAGAATTGTCAAGAGAAAAGCTAACATAGATGATTTGGAAGAAGTGCTGGTCAAGAAAAGGTCTAGGTTGTTGGGAGAATAAGGATTACATGGTATTCTGGTAAACAGCATGAGTTACATCATTAATGACAGCAAACAATTTAGCTTCTCTTCCAGCTTGATCTGTGAGGTACAGAAGGGTAGCCAGTTTGAAATATTGACGTTAATATCACCAAGGAAGATTATCATGTTTGGGTAATTAGGAGAATAACAAACAAAGTGAGGCAAGGAAACCTGCAGCCAAAGCAGATCACATAAGAGGATTCCAGGTCTGATAACCTTTGGCATAAGATATTAGATATAAACAAAGCACATATTCTGCTCTTGTTATGGAAAGCAGTATGCATAATTAATGTGAAAAGTTGAGGTGAGCTGTAATCAGAGCCGTTCCATGGGTTTGCACCACCTGGGTGCAAAATTTTTGTGCTCCCCTTCCATTAAAAATTAAAAGATCCCGAAGTACAATAACACGTTACGTTACTGCCCCCAAATTTTGCACCCGAATTCATTGCATCCCGGTATGGAACAGGCCTGGCTGTAATCATACAGGACCAGTTGAGGTTTGGTGATGAATAACAGATTGGGCTTGACCCACAACTGTTATTTTAAAATTTTAAATTCACGAACAACAGAATATACAAGTAAACAATCCTTTTTCAACAATACTTAGTACCTTGAAAAGTTTATATTTGGCTTTATATTGTATAAAATGTGTGTGTGCGCGCACACATGCATCCATAGTCAATTTTCATGCCAAATCTGTTTATCTACACATTCTGCAAGGATAGCATAAAATTTATA
This sequence comes from Typopeltis vanoorti, assembly GCF_054136105.1. Classification (NCBI taxonomy): domain Eukaryota; kingdom Metazoa; phylum Arthropoda; class Arachnida; order Uropygi; family Thelyphonidae; genus Typopeltis; species Typopeltis vanoorti. The sequence goes on along the minus strand of NC_143551.1, from coordinate 90,531,760 downwards.
TAAAATATTTTAAAGGGGTGCAATGTATAAATCTTTGGGAACTCCTACTCTGTAGTATAGTATAGTATTAATTCATATTCTGGAGATGCTGAAATTCATACATTTCAACATCCCTATAACCAGTGGTGAGCTATAGAAATTTTAACAAAGGGCTCGCATCATTGAGCAAAAAAAAAAAAAAAGGGGAAAAAAAGCCTAACTTAGCCAAATCAGTTTTAAAAGCTCTTATATTTATCGTTCGATGCAAAATGCTTGCATAAAGCTGGGTAATTTCTCCACAAAACAAGAGCTGTTCATAAACTGTAAGTTGCCCATCTTGGTCCAAACACACGGCCAATCTTTAAAATTTCGATACCAAGGTCTTTTGCAATCGTATTTAATTCTCATTGATTTTTCGATGATTGATGATAAAAAGCATTTCATCCGTAAATATTTCAAAATTATTTATTTCTTTAATGTTTTTTATTGAATCGTCTAATGCTAAGTGTAAACGATGAACGCAATGCCAAATCACAACGTTGGGAAATTTTTGTAGAAGTTTGATTGCAACACCTGATTTGTTTCCTAACATTACACTAGCTCCATCAGAACAAAATGCAATGAAATGATTTTTATATAGTTATCAGAAAATCCATTTGAATTTAAATTATCAATTTATAGTAGCATGTATACATTCCACAGTGGTATTTTCTAGTTCTATAAGATTATTAAACAAGAAGAACAAGGGACTCACAAATTTGAGAAAAATTTAACAAAGGGCTCGCACGAGCCCCTTATAGCTCACCACTGCCTATAACAATGTTCATTATACCCAATCACCTTTCTGTAATTCAAAATTTTCAAAAATAGTAATATTTGAATTTCCTAATTGTGCACATTACTTTAAAGGCACTACAGGTTGCTTTCTTCCAAAATTGGTAGTGAAGATAAACCCTTCAACAGCGATAAAGAGAAAGTGACAAAATGTCACTATGTTGCCACATCCTGGATCTTCCCTAAAATGTAAGAGAAAAATGATATTGACATATTTGTATATAAATTAAAAAAAAAAAACAGGTATTCTTTAATCATACCTCAGTATAGCATGATGTCATTATATATTTAATGAAAAATCCATTTTTATATTCAAATAGATCAGAAAATTGGATTATTTTCTTTTTATAAATAATGAAATTACACTGCAAGTATTAAAAAAAAATATCCCTGATTGAAATATAAATAAAAGACATGAATTTCTAAAATTCTGGATTATCATTTCAGCTCAGAAATTTCTGCAGTCCATTCTGACTTCATGCATAAAAACCAAATTTGTTGCAATTATGCAGATCACCAATGCTTCAGATATTAAGAACTATCTTGTTTCTAGAGTATGATGAAATATATGATGAAATAGAATTAAACCAGGGTGAAACTGCAAGCAACACTTAAAAAAACTAGAATATAACAAAAACACTGTCAAAGCACAACTAAGTTAGACAGAGCTGTAGACTAGATGCCCTCCCTCGATGAGTCCTTGGACTCCAGGAGGTGTCAAGTAATAATAATAATAATAAAAAACTGCACCATTTTAACATGTGGAGACCAAATAACTGGAAAACCATTACAGTACCAACTGTATGAGATCCTATGAGGAAACATAGTATCTGGATGATTAGCTATTAAAATGTTATAAGTACTGTCTAGGCTATATAGACCATGAAGCCGAAGTATTTTATAAGTGCTTTGCATCCCCTGTTTGCAATCCAAGCTTGACACCTGAACCACAAATACAGTAATAAAATATGTGCAGGTTCAGAATTGGATAAAAAGGGATATTTCAAAAACAGATAATATAGAAAATTTTTATGTGAAAAAAAAATCAAAATCTGGATTAGCAAACCACCCTCCAGCCCATCATCATATCAAATGGCATCTAAAGATTTTGTAACAGCTTCCGTCAAGAACTTAATAAATCCACTTTGATCCTCTAAAACAAAAGTTCCTGAACTTTTTCAACTGTCATCCCCTTATAAATAAAATTATTTGAACAATTCCTACATTCTCTTCTTTCAACAATTAAATGCATTGCCTCACTGCTCAAATAATTCTGCTTTTGATAAGATAAAACACATATGGTGATCTTTTAAACAATATTCAGGCTTACGATCCAGTTATCCTTGGTGAACAGACTAGTTCCACTTCCCAATTTGATATCTGTCCCCATTACACTATCTGAAGTTAGACTGGCCATAAGTAATCCAAGGGATATTTGGATATTGGTGATTTTAATCACAATTCACCACCTACATCAATGGAATATAAAAAACATTTTGGTCTTCATGTAGAACAGTAATGACTACTGTTTACTGTCCTATTTTAACAAAAATTAAATGGCTCAATTTTCCATCCAAGTCTTAAATATTGTTTCATCAAAATCAGCTGATCCATCCTCAAACTATCTCAAACAGATGGATGGAGAGAGAATGTGAAAAAGCTAATATGTGCTACTTACATGGCTTTTTGAAATAGCCCAGAAAATTTTATTAGTTTATTTATTATTAAATTATTTTAATACTATGAAAAATTTTAAATTGCATCACAATTTTCTCAAAAAGTACTGAAAGAAAAAGGGAAGGGGATACAAATTTGATTTTAGAATCATCACAGACATGACATGAAAAGACAATGCAGCAGATGAATTTCATTGCCTAGACATGAAACCACTCTGCTAACTGGTGGACTAAAGTGGCTTGGGAAAAAAAAGTTGCATGTTTGGTCTCCAGATCAGTTTTTTCCAGATTATCTAACAGTTACCCAGCCTATGGCAGTATATGTAATGAAAATTTACAGCCTTCATGGGTTGGATATATGATATCTCCACAGGCAGAGAGATATTGAAAGTTTCTTCACTTGTTTATACTATAAATTAAAGATGCCAAGAAATTATGTTCTTGGTTTCATCCTTTATCCAAGCATAAGCAAATAAAGTTTTCACATGAAGTCACTTCATGACTGGGCTATTTGTATATTTCCTTACACTTGGATAAAGGATGAAACCAAGATTATAATTTCTTGACATCTTTAATTTATAGTATAATCAAGTGAAAAAACTTCCAACATTTATCTCTAATTCGGAGTATTTTAGTAATAAGGTGACACCTTTTGGCTACTTATATATGGAAATATAAGTTCTGCATTACTTCAACCTTGATATCACTTCTGGGCCTGGCTCCCGCTGATGAGACTTCAATAAAGATCAAAAGCAGTCTGGGTAGTGGCCCTTCCCATAATGCATAACATTACACATGTCCGTAAGGATATGTGTTTGCATTATGGGATACTAAGGCAACTGATGTGATGCCATTAGCCTCTATATACAAGGAGCCCAGTCGAGAAGTTATTTCATGTGCAAACTTTGTTTACACTTGGATAAAGGATGAAACCAAGAATATAATTTCTTGGCATCTTTAATTTATAGAAAGAGAGGATAGATTAAAAATGATTGCATAAGACCAGAAAAACTCAGAGCCTCTTCATCTGAAAGGGAGAAAAAAAAAAAAAAATTGGAAGACTACTTGTGATAAATATATATTGAAACTACATTTGCAGGATTTACTTGTAGATTTGTTATATTAGCACATTCACTAAGAGAAAAACATGCTTCACTTAGATAAATGTACTACAGGAGATTATATAATATTTCTAAAGTGTTGAAAAGTGTTCAATTTTTTTGTATATGCTCTAGTACATTTATTTAACTGAAACTATAAGTACAGGGTGTTCGGGATAAATTTGACAGTTTCGTAAGGAAAAAGAAAATCTTCTTTGTATCTATTAAATTTAATGAATTGACAAAAAAACATTACAGGCAGAGTTAATTACAATACTATCAACAAGATTTACTCAAAATAACCACCATTAGCATCGATCACAGCTTCAATTCTGCTTCGGAACCTCGAACAAGCTGATGCTACAGTCTCCCTGGGAAGGGCCGCAAAAACTGTTTTAATTTTATCCATTAACTGGGCTTTTGTATTACTGGAAGTGCGATTGGTGTCTTTTTCAACTGCGCCCCATACAAAATAATCCATGGGGTTAAGGTCTGGGGAGTTTGGAGGCCAAACATTTGGACTGGTGAAGTCGTAGAAATTTTCAGACAACCATTTTTGACTTTTCCCAGAGGTGTGGCAAGGGGTCGAATCCTGCTGCCATACATATGGCCTACCATTGGCTACCCTTGTTATCCAGGGCTTGACTACAGTTAGCAACTCCACGAACAAAGCCCGAATTCCAATGCCAGGGTTCTTCAACACCTGTTCCTGCAGATTTGCGAGGAATTCTGCTGTACGAACGCAATCAGATCGTCTGCTAGGGATCTTTCTTCTTGCTACATCCTCGTAGTCACCATTGCAAGTCTCTAGTTCATGCCTGATTGTTTTTACTGTATTCAGGGAGCATTGGGCAGCAGTCGTAATATCCTTATTTTGATGGCGGGCACGAATCATCATGATACAAATGAATGATATAATCACGTAATCACAAGAAAGATATTTATTTAACCAAATATTTCGGTCTGGAAATAGCAGACCATCGTCGGTGGTATTACAAGAACAGTTTAAAAAATATACAAGCTAGAATACTAACAATAGATCGTTGAAATTAGAACATGCCGCGTGATGTTATATCACTAAGTATGAAACGAAATATTTTGAAGTAGAAACATGATTGAATTTGCTATTAAAAAAAAAAAAAAAAAAAAAAAAAAAAAAAAAATTAATGGGTAATCTTGATTAGGCTTTCCCAGATTTTTGATATAGATATGCAGTCATTACGATTCAGGTTGGGATGATGGAGCAAGGCCTCCACGCTTTCCTTGAACAAACGTTCGAACCTATAATGGGATCTATGTAAGAGGCGCGTTTTGGACCAAAGGATGCTGTGGTCAGTTTCAATCCCGTGTTGAGCCAAACCAGACTTTTCACAAAACTGACCACAGCATCCTTTGGTCCAAAACGCGCCTCTTACATAGATCCCGTTATAGGTTCGAACGTTTGTTCAAGGAAAGCGTGGAGGCCTTGCTCCATCATCCCAACCTGAATCGTAATGACTGCATATCTATATCAAAAATCTGGGAAAGCCTAATCAAGATTACCCATTAATTTTTTTTTTTTTTTTTTTTTTTTTTTTTTTTTTTTTTTTTTTTAATAGCAAATTCAATCATGTTTCTACTTCAAAATATTTCGTTTCATACTTAGTGATATAACATCACGCGGCATGTTCTAATTTCAACGATCTATTGTTAGTATTCTAGCTTGTATATTTTTTAAACTGTTCTTGTAATACCACCGACGATGGTCTGCTATTTCCAGACCGAAATATTTGGTTAAATAAATATCTTTCTTGTGATTACGTGATTATATCATTCAGTCTTATGTCGCAAGTATCCTTAAAACAACAAATCATGATACAAGTTATTCTCTTCCATGATTCAGGTGGGTTCCAGCTATCCATCCTTTCTGACATCTTGTATATGAATGAAGAAGGGTCCAAACTTTTAAATGAAGAGAAGTGTGTGTTAATACATGTAACTTACGGAAAAATATAATTAATTATAAATATGTCAAATTTATCCCGAACACCCTGTATATGGCAGAACACATAGAAGTTTTATGCACTACCATAAATCTAAGAATAAATCCCACAAAGGTTTCAATTTTTTTTCCTTCTTATGTTTCACAGTATTAGATATCAAAAACAAAGTAAATAAATAAGAAATAAGTAGCTGATATTTCAGTGGATTTCACAAGCATCTTCAGAACACAAACTGCACTCTCTATCACATTCAGGAGTATGCAGAGTACCATGCCTGTACTTGTAACATTGCTTATTATGGAGACAGGAAGATCTGTTAACATCAGGCTCAGAGAACATAAGAAGTACTTTTGCTACTCATTATGGCAACAGACCAGGCTTTGGAATGACAATTTGTCTATTACAATTCACATTGTAATAGAAAAATAACCAGTCTAATTTGATGTCCTCTAATGATTGATAAATCAAGTTTACATGATGTTGGGTATGAGTTGGTACTTAAAACAGCTGTCTCCCAAACAGTAGATAAAAGGATGCAACCATTCTTGAGGTCAGAGGAATGTTTCATTGCTGCTAATTCCAAAAATAGTTTTCCCAAAGTTGTAACAAATTCTATATGGCATAGTTTTCTTCCATCTAATCCTGCACGAAAGGATGCCCAAAGCATCGTCTGTTTCCACAATGAGTAGCAAATGTACTTCTCATGTTCTTGGAGCCTGATGTTCCAGTCACCATAATAAGCCATGTTACAGGCACAGGATATTTTGGACATTCCTGAATGTGATAGAGAATGACGTTTGTCTACTAGTGATTAGATGAGAGTTGCTAGTTTGAAGCATGATTTAAACATGGTGTGGAGGTTATGTTTAGTTTCTACTTTGGCTACCAATTCTGATGTACTTTAGAATAATTTAAATATTCCTGAAAGAAATATTTAAATTATTTAAATATTTAAAAGAAATATTTAAATCAAGAATCTCTGCAAGTGTGAATTTTTAAGAATGTAGTTTTTAATACAGAATTCATTATAAAGGATGGGAGGAGACTTGTGAGACTAAAAAATGAATTTGTACTGCTAGGCAAGTACCAATAACCTCACACCATGTTTAAATCACACTTCAAACTAGCAACCTTCATTTGTTTACCTATGGACAAACTTCACCTTTTATCACATTTAGGAATGCATGTAGCTGTGGACAGAGAAGTCTGTTAACATTCACCTCAGAGAATACAAGAATACATTCACTTAACATACACACAATAAATTCAGATCAAAGAATTAAACAAGAATATAATTTCATGGCAAGTATAATTTACTCTGTAATCAAGTGAAGAAACTTTCTACATTTATTATGGTGTACTAGGATTCAGGATTAGATAAAAGAAAACTACAGTACCATATAGAATTTACTGCAAGTTTCTGAGACTATTTTTGGAGTTAGCAGTAGCATGGATGGAAACAATCCACTAGCCTCAACAACTATGGCTGCATTAATTTACTTAAAATTTGGGTGGCAGCTATTTTAAGACCAAATCCAACTGAACTACTATAAACATTTTACACAACATTAGAAGCAGCACCAAGTTAGGACTAAGTGATTCTTTTATTCATCAAAATCTGAACTATTTCCAACATTAAATGTTATTGCCTGTATGTTGCGACAAGTTGTTTGTGTTCTGAAGATGATGGTTTTCAATGCTGAGAAATATCAGCTACTTAATAACTATCTTTATTTTGTTTTTGGTGTTGTTAAATTTTGTTAAATACTGTCAAACATAAAATGAACAACTAAATATCTAAGTATGTTTAGACTTTCTTTTTTATCACAAAGAAATTTGTATCTCATGAAATCTCAGGCATAAAGAATAAGAAAATTGGTGCAATATCATCCATTCATGCATGAACAGAAGATAAAAGCAAAAACATTATTGATGATTTCTATTTAATAAATTATACTTGCCAAGAAATTATATTCATGTTTAATCCTGTATCCAATTGTACACAAACAAGTTTGCATGTGAAGTATCTTCATAACTTGGTTAGGTGTATACCAGATGCAGATGACTTCACATCAAAGGATTAAACAAGAATATAATTTCTTGGCAAGTATAATTTACTTTGTAACCAAGTGAAAAAACTTTCTACAGATTTTTATTTAACTTTAAAGAATTCAATTGACAAATTACTATTTAATGAAATGAAAATAATATTAGGAGATTTATGTTCAGCTTCCTAAAAATACAAACTGCACAGACTACAACAATGAACTCAGAAAGATAGCATGTAGACATCAAGGAAACAGACATATTTGAGGAATTGTCCAGAGAGCAATTAGGTACCCAGGAAAAAAGATATGGGGAAAGAATAGTATAACAAAGATGTGAACAGGAACAAGAGTGATAAAGAGAAAACAGAATAAATCAAAATGACAAAAGAAACCTGCATGCTATAAAATTTCAAAACTGCAAAAAAATGCTACCAGGAAACCAATGCTCTACTAAGAAAGAAACAAAGATGAACAGATGGCCATACAGCAAATTGGGAGTTTAATGAGCAAAACTATACACAGACTGAGAGTCCAGTTAAACAATTGATGGAATTATCTGGGAGTAAATGCAAGTTATGGCCTTGAAGGATATCACTCACGTCGCATGTAGAAGAGAGGGGGGGGGGGGAAACAGAAACTGGAATCCCTGCTGTGGAGACCAAACATGGCACTTGTCATTTCAGACCTCCAATAAGTCAGACAGTGGTATTTCACTGGGTGATGAAGAACATCTACCACCTAGTGTCTAGCTGGCATTTCCTCTAACTAGGAAGATATCCCTCTGTAGTGGGAATACTCACTGGTTTTTCCAAAGTCCCTTTTGTGGAAACAGGCCGCACTGCACGAAGCCAGAGTTCACTTGAAAGGGAGAGGATGTATATTGCACATCCATGCCCATCAGTGTCCCACTTACTCCACAGGATATAACCTCATATAAAGTCCTTGGAGCAACATTTGACTCATCATATGGGATCACTACATATATATTAGAAATACCACTGAGAATGCATCCTTACTTTCAACTTCTACAGACAATGTGATATCCATGAGATTACTATCAAAGTTGGTAATGCAACAATTATCAATATTTGTAAACCACTGACTATCTCATGGCCTGCACAAGTACTCTATCCATATACTCACCCAGCTGTGTATACAGGTGATTTCAATAACCATCATGAACAATGGAAATATCAGAATGATCAGCACAGAGAAGCTCTAGTTACTTGGACTGAGTCACAGGAAATGCTAAAAACTGCAGCACATTTAGGTCAGCAGCCTGGAGATAGGATTACAACCCTAACTTATGTTTTGTCACCTCTGACAGATTTAAACAGCCCCTACCAACCTATAGACAGGTCCTGACAAAATTCCCACATAGCCAGCACCACCCAGTTATTGTAGAGATTGGCTCTCAAATCCTATTAGTCTCTTCAATTCCTCCAGCCATGGTGGAACTTTAAGAAGGCCAACTGGCCTGCTTTCTCTGAAAAACTTGTCAAATGCCTAGGATGGATAGCCCCTTCCAGTGGCAATTATGACAGATTTGTGGGTACAGTGTTAAGCACAGCTGAAAAAAAAAAAAAAAAAGACCATTCCCAGTAATCGCAGATGAATTAATACATAGCCTTGATACTGCATGAAGGAAAAAAATGGATGGAGACAGTCAAAAACCTGGATTTCAGGCATTCAAGTCAGGAAGCATGGTCCCTCTTGTGAAAGATAGGAGGGAATCCCTCCCCACACACACACACGTTTTAATACATCTGTAACTCCAGATGTAGTGGCTTCACATTAAATCTAGGAGTGAGCTGATATACAAGTACTCCCACTCCTCTTCTGTTGAAGATATCTCACCTAAATTCAAGGATGTAAAGATTGGAAAAGTCCCAGGCTTTGATAGCATCCATCTGGATTTCTTAGTGCACTGCGGAAAGTATGCTAAATGATGGCTGGCACAATTTTTCACTGACATCCTCCAGACTAGAAACATCCCCCGATCATTCAAATGAACTAAAATAATTGTCATTCTAAAGCCCGGGAAATCAAATGACCTTCCACAAAATTATCAGCCCATTGCCTTGCTAAATGCAAGAGCTATAAATATAAATATAAACTATAAATATAAACATAGTAGGATTAGCCCAACACTACTCGAAAGGATTCCTCATGAACAAGCTGGCTTCCGACCTAAACTGAGCTGCTCAAATAAAGTTCTCTTTCTCTCTCTCTCTCTTACTTCATACATAGAGGTGGGCTTTCAATGGCAGAAAAAATCATTTGTGAAGTTCATCAACCTCACAGAAAACATGCTTACCAACAGAACACTCCAAGTTATTATGGGAATTCTATCAGCAAACAAAGGAAGCTAAACAGTGGCCTGCCACAAAGCTCAGTACTAGCTCTGCTATTATTCTCCTTATATTGGCCGATATGCCTAATACATGCTCCAAAAAGTTCAGGTATGCTGATGACTGGGCTATAGCAGCTAGACATAAATCTGTTAAAATGATGGAAGAATCCTAACTACTGATGTGAACTCCCGTGGAATATATTCGCAAAATGGAGACTGAAGCCTAGTGTAACCAAAACAGAAACCTAAATGCTTTCACCTTAACAACAAATTGGCAAATAGACCTTTAGAAGTATCTTGAGGATAACCTTCTTCCATATAAGGTATCCTAAATACCTTGGAGTCATCCTTGACAGGATACAATTGTACAGAACTCACTTGTCTAAAACAACTGAAAAACAAGAAATAATATAATACAAAAGGCACCTGGCTGTATTATCCCAAGAGGCACCTCTTGGGATGATACAGCTAACATTGAGGTGCTCAGCCCTTGGTCTTGTCTACGCTGCCATAGAATACTGCACTCCAGTTTGGATGAACAGTGCCCATGTGAAACTTGTAGATGCACAACTGAATAACACCATGTGCCTGATCTCAGGTATGATTAAATCAACTCCTATTTACTGGCTCCCAATTCTGAGCCATATCACACTGCCAAACCTACACAGATCAAATGCATTTCTTCAAGAATACAAGAAGATCAATAGCTCCCTATTCACTCTGACCTTGAAGACCTTAATATCAACAGACTTCGTTCTAGAAAAACCTCCACTAAGAACTGGAGATGCTTCTAGCAAACAACTTCTGCATGAATAATGCTTGGTCAGCAAGGTGATTTGAAGAATCACCAACAGAGTGTAAGACTATACCATGTATCATGGAGAAACCCCCCTGGTTTTGAATTACACATAGAATCTGGTCATCTCTCAATATAATCAGAACAGGACATGGTAGATGTGCCGACACTGTTCACAAACAGGTCAATGCAGTTCCCCAAACTGAAATTGTATTGTAGAGCTGAGAAGCAATCCCCTGATCATTCAAATGAACTAAAATAATTGTCATTCTAAAGCCTGGGAAATCAAATGACCTTCCACAAATTTATCAACTCATTGCCTTGCTAAGCACAAGCTATAAATTACTAGAGTGCCTCCTACATAGTAGGATTAGTCCAACACTACTAAAAAGGATTCCTCGTGAACAAGCTGGCTTCAGACCTAAACAGAGCTGCTCAAATCAAGTTCTCTTTCACTCACTCACTCACTTTATATCAATACATAGAGGTGGGCTTCCAGCAGCAGCAACTCCAGCGTGGCATTTTGAAAGTTGTTTATTTTTCACTTGGTTAGACTATAATAAATTTAGTTTAATCCTTTATCCAAGTGTGAGCAAACAAAGTTTGCACCTGGAAGTATCTTCAGGACTGGGGTAAGGTAGTACAACACCGGGCAATAAAGATCAATAAAGGTCAAAACTAGCCTGGATAGTGGCCCTTCCTTTAATGCATAACGTTATACATATCTGCAAGGAGATGTGTTTTGCATTAGGGGAGATACTGAGATAGGAGTGATGTTAGCTTGCTCCACCTTTGTAACGAGTTGCCCGGTGTTGTACTACCTTACCCCAGTCCTGAAGATACTTTCAGGTGCATACTTTGTTTGCTCACACTTGGATAAAGGATTAAACTAAATTTATTATTATTCCAGTTTGGCATCTTATACAAGAATGCCCTTTCAGAGCTTATAAAAGAAATTTTAGTGACTTCCTGTTTGCAACTAAAGAATCAACTGATTTTATTTGTAATATAGATGTTAACTCGTAATTTTTTTATTGTTTATCATAAATTTTATGGCCTGATGTGCAATATGTCATATGCTAAATAAAATAAATATACTCCACAGTTGCATACACACATACTGTATATACTATGTTGGCAAAAGTGTCTGGACACTCCCATAGTTCTACACTGCCTTGCCCTATGATGCAGTTACACATCCACAATGTTATATAAGCATAGGCATGTGGGCATTAGCAGTGTAGACATTCTTTGCTATCAGGATGGGTGGAGGAAAAGAGTTGAGTCTGTCTGAATGTAGTATGATAGTCAGAGCCCACATGTTTGGTCATTTGGTCTGAAAGATTTCTGCCACATTGCACATACACCAGTCTACTGTCAGTGAGGTTATCGTGAAATGGAAATGTGATGGAATCATCAAACCTCTCCCTGAACTGGTCCAAGCCTTAGCAACCATCACAAATGACTTCCACATAAGCTCTGGTGTCTACCCTTGGGTTTTGTGGTCATGCTGCGACTCACAAGCCCTTGATTACACTTTCCAATGCTCAGTGTTATCTAGAATGGTGCACACAACACCGTTATTGAACTGTGGATCAATGGGAGAGTCCTGTGGAGCAATGAATCATAGTACATGATCTGGCAATATGATGGATATGTCTGGACCTGGCAAATGCCTGGTGAACAATACTTATGGGAATGTCTTGTATCAACCATGAAATTTGGAGGTGGCAGCATAATGGCCTTTTGAAATGTGTACTTTAATTATAATCACCCTGCATATAAACACATATATGAACATGTAGACTTTGTCGGTTCATGGATATATAAGTAAGAGTTTATAAGGCACAGAACCAGAATAAGATATTAACAATTATTTTAATTAAAAACATGTTTCATCCTAATTATATAGGATTTCTTCAGATGTAAACATGAAAACTATAGACAAATAGTAAAGGCTACAACCGCTATGTAGTTATACAAGAGATCAATGTCTTTAAAATATTTCTAATAGGAAAATGACCACTAATGCCTTTTTTTTTTTTATTCCTGTATAGGGAGTAGGCGAGGCCGTTTAGCCCTAACTCACTTTTTGGAGGCTGAGTGAGCAGTTCAATCCTCACTGCTACCCAATCAGAAATAGCTGGCCCTAGGCTATCACTAATTAAGTGGCATGCAGTGAAGAGAATGGCTTAACAAGTTCTGCCATCTTGTGGTCCCTAACACAATGTATTTAATGTCTGAAATAGTGTGGGTTCTATGGTCTATTTTCTTGAGTTTATGGAACGAAAAACCAGAGTTTCTGGCAGAAAAAACCCACTTGCCTGTGCCAGAGATCAACTAATTCGGGAACCGGTCGAAAAAAGGCTTAGAAAAATTTCCTCTAGTCACAGACTAGACTCGTAATCAAGTTCCTTCGTGCAGCCAAGCGCCATGGTGTGCAAACGCCACATCCACTGAGCTACACAGGCTCTTAGGACAATAACCATCCTTTGTTAAAAAAACTCTGAGCATTTTGTTACAAGCAACACTGTGTTTGACAAATATGATATTAGCAAGCTTTGATATAAGTAATCTGTTTACCAATATTCTGACCAAGGATCTCCTTGTCTTGCTACAAGTCAAATTCTCAAAGAAAGTCATGCCATGCGTTTAACCTTGTATCTTCTTTCAAGTATAATAACACAACATATAAACAGAACTCTGGTTTGGCCATGGGCAGTCTTCTTTTACCAGTTTTAGCAAATATTCACATGGAAGCATTTAAAAACAGGTTCTAGAAGAATACCATCATAAACCCAAATTATGGAAAAGGTATATTGACGATATAATCTTAGTCTAGAACCATGGACTATCTCAACTTTTGCATTTTCATGAGCATCTCAATTGCCAACATCCTAACAAAGTTCACCTACGAATTAGAATCTAATGGTTTAACATCCATTTTTGGATATTCAACTAACTTAGGAATCTGAGAGAGAGAGAGAGATCTATATGACTCTTCCTCATTATTAAAGACTTCAAAAATTAGGTATAATATATTTTTACGCTAGGAGCTAGAGCCCACTGCCTCATTAATGAGGCAGTGGGCTCTTGGATGAACTAGCTAAAGAACTCCAATATTTAAAAAAACACTTTTCTTCAAAATGGCTATAATAAACGCATTGTCTCTAGATTACTTAACCAACACAGGATTACAGATATTTCTAATGATGAAGAAAACAGAGGCTACATCACTCTTCCATATATTTGTATTATTAATACAGTGGAACACCCTAAACAATCAAGGTATAGAAATTTCCCAGAATAACAAAATAAATACGCTATTATTTGTAGATGATCAGGTAATAATATCAGATAAAAAAGACAATTTACAAAGAGCAATATATAATTTAAACATTATAGTAGAACACTTTGAAATGAAAATTTCCATAGATAAAACAATGGCATTTTGTGGACAAACTCCAGTTAGAAGTAAAATAGTTATTAATAATAAAATAATAGAACAGATAAATACTTTCAGTTATCTTGGATGCAAAATATCATATGAAGGAGAAAAAGACAGACATAAAATTAAAAAACTTCAAAATTTTTACAGATTATAAGCCTGATAAATAGAACACTCAACCGAAATATGGTACAAAAAGAAACACGTTTGAAAATATACAATACTCTAGCAGTGCCCACATTATTATATGGCAGTGAAATTTGGGCAATAAACAAACAAGATAAACAAAGAATAAAAACAAGTGAAATGAGATTTATGAGAAGAACTTCAAAATACACATTATTACATCAAAAAAGGAATGAAGACATTTTAAAAGAACTGAAAACAAAATCAACAGAAGAAAAATTAAACAATTATAAACAAAAATGGATAGAACATGTAAACCGAATGGTCAACACCCGATATCCTAAACAAATACTAAAATATAAGCCAACTGGAAAGAGAAGGCAGGGTAGACCTCAAAAAAGGATATATTTGAAGAAATGCCATTTCTGGGGTCATCGTTCACATCTTTTCACCCACCTTTGAATCTCTTATGCCACTCAAAGACACTTGACTTTTTCAGAGCATCCACATCATATGTCACTTTCAACAGCTCCAACATTTCAGTAGGCGTTTTGCCGATTTTCACACAAAATTTGATGTTAACACGCTGCTCCAAATTTTGATCACACATTTTTTTTTTTTTTTTTTTTTTTTTTTTTTTTTTTTTTTTACACCAAAGTTCACACGTAGATCTCTATTGTTTTTGCAATAGCCAACTAGCAAATAGCTCTGTCAGCTTGGGGTTTATGCACGCATTAGTTAAAAGATGTACAAACATGATTACTCACATGACTCCAACCAAATCACCACACAGGCAACACTATGCGGTCATTCCAGGAATTAAATTGTCACACCTTGTATAAAATATTAATATGCTAATAGTATCAAGCACCTGTCAGGCTCTTAGATGTTGCACTGTGAAAAAAACATACAAAAAATTTCCGAAATTAAGAATGAAACATTGTATCTGTTCTTACAAGAACAATGTGAATTTGACAGTAGCTCCTGTTCATCTCCATAATCTTTTACCTCTGCTTACCTTCAGTGCAGAACCATCAATATAGTGGATTTCGAGGAGATGAAGAAAGGATAGAGAGGTGGACAACAAAGGTGATACAGGTATTTTGGAATGTATATTGAAGGAATAAAATCTGCAGTGATATGACAAAAACATGAGTTATTAAAGGGATTTTATAAGACAGATGTGAAAATTTTTGAGAAGGAAATACATGCCAAAAGAAAGACCATAAGGCATCACTACTAGAAGAATGTGCAAGTGTGATGAGCAAAGGGCATAAAGACTAGGTTTTTTTACCTTTAATTAGTGGAATGTGTTGCTAGAGGCAATCTTGCATGCTTTGATATTGAAGGAGAGGATTGATAGATGTTGTCTGAATAATGATTAGTGTGGACCTCCCAAAAAGTCTTCAAACTGCATGAAGATGCCTGTATAATAATAACAGACAGAAAGAGACAGCAATACAACAAATATATATATGTTGCTGAAACCCAGTGAACAAAGAGAATGGTCTTCTTGTTCCAAGTTATTTTGAAAAATAATGTAAAGGACAATCCCTGGAAGTTGTGCAAGGAAGTCAAGTTTTTTTCGTGGCAAGTAATGGGTGCATGGAATGCAGTGCACTGCTAGAGAGGACAATGAGTGCAAGGGTAATGAATAATGTTAAGGTGTCATCATTTAAAATGACAATCTGTGGTTAAAGTAATCTCTTGGAATGAGTCTCTTGACTCCATAGATGTCCTGATAATAATGAAAATAACATGGGACATGTTCTGCCCACTCATTTCAAAGTGGCAACATGAAATTGCTATCCATTCATTTATCCATAGTGTTAATCCACTCTGCTTGAAGAAATGCTGCAATTCCAAATTTCTTATGACTGCAATTTTGCCTCACCAACAAACAATGGAAGTCCCTTTTAAAACATTAGCAATAACCATTAATGTACAAGTTATATACCAGTTACTATCCAAGTATAGAACCTTTTAGTATACCACATGTCATCTATCTTGTCTAGGACACTGCTTCCTTATATGCACTCCTCATCACTATAATCGGTAATGTCTATCACTCACCTTATCTATATATATTTATCAACTAATAAACTGTAAACTCTGAAGAAGTTTCTTCACCATACCATTCAAAACACATGTGTATTGGAATGTGAGGGAAGGGATGAAACCTATGCTTTCCTGGACTGAATGTTATAAACATAGAATTTTTTTTTTTTTTTTTTTGAAAAGATGCAAATACAGAATATGATTCCCTCTAGCATCAGCAGACATCAAAATCTCTTTCTCTCTATTGTCACTTCATAACATAACGCAACTGTCTGCAATAGTAACAAGTTCAGTTTCCCAACATGACCTCTTCATCTCTATTATAAATAACTTAATCATCAAAATTTTATATTATCTTCTTTAAATACCATAATCTGTAAAGTCACCTAAAATCACTATCCTAAGTTTTTTTACTTAAAAAAAAAAAAAAAAAAAAAAAAAATATATATATATATATATATATATATATTTTAAATACGGTAAACCATATATTATTTTTAAATACGGTAAAATATATGTGTGTGCGTATATATATATATATATATATATATATATATATATATATATACATACGCACACATATCAGTTGCCGGCTCTGCAAAAACCGTGTAAAAGGAGAATATCTTCCCGTTTTCTAGTTTAGTCATCACTTCCTGCACTTATCCTCCACTAAGAAATATAACTACAGATCGAATTACTTTTTTTTTTTTTTTTTTTTTTAAATGTAAGCTATTGTAGAAATCTGGCCATATTTCTCTGCTAACTTTTCATCAGCGAAAGGACCACTACCTTTTACCTTCACGATCAGCAAAAATAAAAATAAAAAATCATAACACTAATAAAAAAAAAAAGGCACTGTCGTATCCATCTCGATAATGACTGAGTGTGGTATTAATAAGCCATGCACACGAATCAAAAGGGACCGAATTCAATATCATTATGACCATCTAAAGGCACAGTGAGATGAGGATGAAGGTAATTACTGATATGTTAATATTACAGCAATGTCTTGGCCTTCCTTTCCTCTATCTGAAATTTCATGTATTTATCATTCATGTGCTCCTACCCAAACTCTTATCATTTCGAATGACAGAAGTCTAATAAAGTGGTTTGTAATAAATTTTTACCCAATTTAACATCTGTATTTATTTTACGTGCATACGAATAATTTGCGTTTTAACATAAATCTAAACGCGGGCGGATAGCCTATTCCGTTCAACGGTGACAAGGTAAACTTGCATCAGTCAAGAACACATGCTAATTGGTGCAATCATAATTAAATAATTACTTAGAATTAAAAGAAACCTACTTAATTAAATGTTCCAAAAAGACAACATTGCTGCAACAGGCAACGAAGACAAGAATGATAGGTAAAATCATCATCATTCACCAGTACTCGATACAACCTGCAGTGCTCCAGTGATCTTCCAACATCACACCGAAAAATAGAAAAAATTTCCTACACTCTTAAACACGTGTCATCACTGTTTCTGGAACATCCACAAACCTGCCAACGCTACGCTCGCCCTCTTGTGTGCAAAATTTTCCTTTAAGTGTATTAATAAGCTTTATATATGAACACCAGTAACTCACTCTTAATTTAAGTTATACAGTAATCCCTCGATTAATGCGCCTCCAATTAGTGCGTCATTTTTTTTTTCGATACCCAAATTCGATTAGTGCGCCTATATACATCTTAAAAATAAATGTTACAGATTTTAAAAATTTTCTATCTATACATTTTTATAGCTAACTATTTTAAAAAATCACTCACCAGAATGAAATAATTTAGTTACCGATTTAAAACATTTTACAAAGTTATTTTTAATGGCATACTACAATACTTCCATGTACACTATGTATATTATGTTCCAAATTTTTACCGCCAAAATTTATGTCATCTGCTATAGTACGCAAATTATTCGTATGTACGTAAAATAAATCAGCAAAAAAAAATCAGCTAACGCCTTTTTATTCCCGTATATACGGGAGTAGGCGAGGCCATTTAGCCCTATCTAACTTTTGGAGACTGAGTGGGCAGTTCAATCTCCACTAGTACCCAATCAGAGACAGATGGCCCAAGGCTATCACTAATTAAGCGGTACGCAGTGAAGAGAGACGGCTCAAATGTGCCGCCATCTCGTGGTCTCTAACCCTAACACAATATATTTAATGTCTGAAATAATGTGGGTTCTACGGTCGATTTTCTTGAGTTTACAGGACGAAAAACCCGAGTTTCCGGGAGGAAAAACCTGCTTGCCCGTGCCAGAGATCGACTAACTCGGGAACCGGTCGAAAAAAGGCTTAGAAAAATTTCCTCTAGTCGCCGACTAGACTCGAAACCAAGACTTCCTTCGTGCGGCCTAGCGCGGTGGTGTGCAAACGCCACATCCACGGGTAAAAATTTATTACAAACCACTTGTAATAGTACACCCACGGATTCGAGACCCTTCGACACTTTTGCACATGTGATAAAAAGGAGAATCCATTCCGATAATAGGGTAATAAATCCGTTTTCTGGGATGAGTTGTTTATTATTACACGTCGGAAAATTAACTTCTCTTTTATGATCCTTGTAGTTTTTAAAGTGGTAACGATTTTGCTTGTATAACAGTTGGGAAATTTTATCTATAAAGCACGTGATTTCGCGTGTTCGCGACCAATTCATACATCCTTAATTTCTTTCTCCCCTTCAATGATGATAACGCTCAAGAGTTAATTAAATCTCATATTGAAGAATTGAGTGATTCCGACCTGCTAAATTTAGATGCACAGCGGGAAGATTCCGAAGAATATGAAGAAAATTTAACCACTGATAGTCAGCCAAAAGAGATTTCACAGAAACAATTTGAAAATATTTTTCGTACAATCGAAGTTTTTAAGCAGAAATGCTTAGAGGCTGACCCTGATGAAGAGAGAAGCAGTAATATTTGCAGAAGAGTAGAACAGGCAATAGGGTCATACCATCGGTTGTATGGAAAAAAGAAACAAAATGCCGCAAAATATGTTAGCTCAATTCTTTGTTAAGAAATAGAATAAAATAAAATTTATATTCTGAATATGTTTTATTGTCTTTCAACATCGAGACATACCTTAATTCTTTTATAAAAAAACTTAAGGTTCAAAAAAGAAATCTGAGGAACGAATTATAACGCACTAATCGAATATAATAACCATAGGTTATTATATTCGATTAGTGCTTTTTCGATTAATGCACTTATTTTAAAGAACGCATTAGGTGTACTAATCGAAGGATTGCTGTGTGTGTGTGTATATATATATATATATATATATATATAATAATATATATATATATTAAGTAATCTAAAGTTTTTACCTGTTATCATGTGATTTTATTAATATTTTCCATTCATATTTATATCTATCATGTTATTATTTAGTTATTTCTTTTTATTTTATCGTTACCAGTGCTTTTCAAATGTGCTTTCATCTAAGTAGGTGTTCTTCGTCTTCTTGAATATTCTGCAATTGAGCAGGTTCTTCTTATAGTAGCAGAAACTTTCCTTCCACTCTCTTCTGAGCCTTCTTTTTCAAGGTTGTGTACCCGTCTCCATTGAGCATGTCATCTTACTCTTCCTCTGGGTCTTTTTCCATCTATTTTTTCTTCGATGGCATCTCTGATGATTACATTCCCTCTCAGAATATGCCCGATCCAGTTTCCCTTGCTTCTTTTTATCCTCCTTAACAGATTCTTCTTCTACTCTTTTTAAGACCTCTTCATTAGTTATTTTATCTGTCCATTTGATTTTTTCCATCCTTCTCCAAATCCACGTCACAAAGCTTTCCAAAATCTTAATTTCTTCTTTCTTCAGTGCCCAAGTCTCAGCTGCATAGAGGATAACACTCCACACATAATATTTTATTAGTCTTTTCTTTAGGTTTGTATCCATTTTTACTTCTGAATAAATTCCATTTTCTATTAAAGGCATCTCTTCCCATCGCTATTCTTGCTTTTATGTCACTTTTACACTTCCATTACTGCTAATAACACTTTCTAGATATTTTAATGTCTTTACTTGATTCAATTTCCGCCATTTTTTCTGATATCCATATTTGCCTCTTTCCTTGCTATTTTCATTACCTTTGTTTTTTAGATGTTAATTTTCATTCCATAATTGATACAGGATTTCAGTAATCTGTTCAACAGATGTTGTAGTCCTGTTTCAGTGTTTGATAATAATGCCTTGTCATCTGCGTATCTTATTACAAATATCTGTCTACATCCAATCTTTATTCCTTCTTCCAAATTCTCCAGTGCTTCTTTTAACATTGCTTCGGAATACATGTTAAACAAAATTGATGACAGAGAACAACCTTGTCTTACTCCTCGTCCAATGATACCTGGTTACGTTGTGCCATATATGTTTCTCACCATGGCAGTTTGTCCCATATATAGTGAAATAATTAACCTTCTGTCTTTCCAATCTATACCAATCTTTTCCATTACTTCCACCATCTTATCCCATTTTACAAAGTCAAAAGCTCTTTCAAATTATATATAACAGATATTAACATCTTTATTCACTTCCAGACTTTTTTCACTCACTATTCTTAACAGTCCAATCGCATCTCTTGTTCCCCTACCCTTCCTGAAACCAAACTGATCTTCTCCAAGAATTTCTTCCACTTTAGATGCATTTCTTCGTGTTAAGATTCTCATAACTATTTTTGATGTATGGCAAATGAGGATTATTGTTCTAAAATCCTTGCAGTTCACTACCTTATTTTTCTTTGGTATAGGTATAAATATTAAGGTCATAAAATCTTTTGGTAGTTCTCCTTTGTTAAAAATTAAATTTATTATTTTGGTTATTTCTTCGGTTCCTTCTTCTGAAGTTGTTTAAGGAATTCTGCAGGTATTTAATCTATTCCTTCTGCCTTTCCACATTTTAGTTCTTTAATGGCCATTTCTACTTCTGTATTCAAAATCTGTGGGCTTAGATCATCTATCTTCATTTACCTTCTTTATATCTTCTAATGGCAACTCATTTGGTCTATTTTCCTTGTCATATAGATCTTAAATATATTCCTTCCATCTCATTAGGATTTTATCTTCTTCAGGTATGATTTCTCCATTCTTATTTTCTATGCATCTAGCTCGAATTCCATTTCTCTTGTGATTCATGCTTCTTGCTTTTTTTTTTATATAAATGATCATACCTTCCCACTCTCTCATAATTTTCCATTTCTACACATTGTTTTTTAAGCCAATCTTCTCTACTTCTTTCTGCTTCCCTTCTCAATTTGTCATTCAGGGTTCTATATTGTATTTTACCTTCTAGGGTGTCTTTATTTTTCTATTTTCTTATTTCTTCCATTAGAGAAATCATCTCATTAGTTATCCTAAGTTTTTCTTTTATTATTTTAGCTCTTACACATCCAATTTCTTCTTCTGCAATCTTCTTTATTTTCTCTTTAACTTGTTCCTATTTCTTTTCTGGATCTTCAGTTTTGACAAAACTTGTTTCCTCTAATTCTTTTCTGGTTCTTCAGTTTTGACAAAACTTGTTTCCTCTAATTCTTTTCTGGATCTTCAGTTTTGACAAAACTTGTTTCCTTTAATTCTTTCTCCAATCTATTTCCAAATTCCTTGGTATTTTTTAATTTCTCTAAGTTCCATTTTTTCTTTCCATAGATTCTTTTATTTTATTTTGTTTCACATTTATTTCTATGAATAGTAGGTTGTGGTCACAGTAGATATCAACTCCAGGATATGTGTATGCATTTTTTACACTATTCTTGTATCTGCTTTATTATATGTAATCAGTTTGATACCTTTCCATATCTCCTGGTTTTTTTACCATGTGTATAGTCTTCTCTTAGAATTTTTAAACCAAGTACTAGTAATTATTAGCATATTTTATTTACAGAATTCCACTAACCTTTTCCCTCTCTCATTTCTATTACCTAGTCTGTATCTTCCTACTACACTCCCATCCTCTTCTTCTCCTACAACTTCATTCCAATCTCCCATTATAATCATATAGTCTTTTCTTTTTTCTTCCTTAATTAGTTCTTGTAATTGTTCGTACATTTCCTCTTTCCTCATCTGAATGTCACTTGTTGGCATATATACCTGCATTATTGTTATGTCCACCGGTTCAGCCTTCAATTTTACCACCATAATCCGGTAATTCAGACAATTTATGCTAATGATGCTCTTTGCTGTTCTTTTATTAAAAATGAGTGCAACTCCTTTTCCCATTTTTATCTACACCTGAGTAAATTACTCTTACTTCGTCACTATAAATATCACCTATTCCTTCACATCTGACTTCACAGAGCCCTATGATATTAATTATTCCTTTGTCCATTTCTTGTTTGAGATTTTCTAATTTTCCACATCTGTTGATTGTTCTCACATTCCATGTTGCAATTTTGATTCTCTGACGATCTTTCATATTCAGTTTGTTTATAGCTTGTTTTAAATCATTTTTAGAGGTTTGATCTGGAGGAACATCAGCCCTTGAAGCGTCCTTATTTCCCGATATTGCATCCATTCCAATGTGCATCTTCTTTTCCTCTCTGTGCCAAGAGACACCACCTTGGTTTACTGGGCTGGTAGCTGCCTCCTTATAAGCTCTATTCATTGCTACTAAAATTTTCTAGGAACATTAGTAGAGTGGTTTCCCGTTGCCTTCTCCACCGCAGTGCTCCAGCAAGTACTAGTAGAGTTGCTACCCTCTACCATCTAGGATAGAAGTTGGGAAAAAGAGAGACATCCTCGGGCGTCGAGTACTCTAATACCCTCGGGGTCGAAGTAAACAAGAGTCAGCTAGGTGAGGCCATATAGGAAAGAATATAGAAGGAACCTGACACA
Source organism: Typopeltis vanoorti (assembly GCF_054136105.1). Classification (NCBI taxonomy): domain Eukaryota; kingdom Metazoa; phylum Arthropoda; class Arachnida; order Uropygi; family Thelyphonidae; genus Typopeltis; species Typopeltis vanoorti. The sequence goes on along the minus strand of NC_143551.1, from coordinate 90,508,519 downwards.
AGTAAGTGAAAGCAACGGCAGGCTCAGCTCGGGACCCCGTGGCCACTAACCACGTACTCCCAAGACGGGAGCCCCTGGGCACAAGTAGGTAGGTAGGTAACTAGGTATATTTTTATGTGACTCCAACACACGAACTGGCGTAAATCTATAGTGTCATACTGCTGTGAGCTAGCTAAGATATTTTTTCAATTTTCATGAAATATATATTTTCTGTATTTATTATTTACATAATTCGGAAATTCTGCCTAGAGTCTAAAGATGAAACTTTTCAAGCTGCTTCAGACCTCATATAATCCAGGTGTAGCTCTCATTCCATTCAATGAAATTCATCTCCCATCTACAAATACAGTAATCCCTCGGCTTACGTCCAGGTGCGGTTTCATCCAGCAGGACGTAAGTCGATGAATTAAATCAACAGAGTTATAGGGGTTAGGACTTAACCGTAATAAGGATACTGTCATTTTAATTTTTAAATCTTATTATAAAACGGTACTGTGTGTTACTGCCACTATAAAACAGTAGAATAATCACCAAAATCTTCCTCCACAATCACATCTTCATTATCTTCCGTGTGTAAACGATCAGGCTGTGGCTAGTCTGGTGTAACTTTTTTTTTTTGTCCAATGTACTTTGCTTATTCCTCTTCTTTTCTTCATAAATTTGTTCATAGCAAGCAAACAAGCAAACGCATCATGTACTTTCGTTTCTATTATTAAGTAGCGTTCAACATTGGGGTGCATGTCTTCAGCCATTTGGAGAATATCGCTAACTGCAAAGAACATTTCTGCAAGACCCTTCACTGTAAATTGTTTAACTAACTCTTCCTGTTTCTCTTTTCCATCTTCCTTTTCTCGTTTTTCCTCTTCTGCAACAGTTCGACCAATTCTTCATTGGTCAACTCTTCAGGGGAACTTTCTATGGGTTGAATTATGTCGTCATCATTCACTTCAAGATTCAGATTGTTTGCTAGGCCCACTGTTACAAACCCCCAAAATCATGCACAAACCTTTTTAATGTCTTTTCCATATGCCACTCATACACTGAGAGGTCAATCACTTTGTCCCAAGTCACAGCGATATTTTTAACAGCATGATAAATATTGAATGTTTTTCCAGAATTGTATGAGAGTCTGGTCATTTCCTTCAGTAGCAGAAATGACTTGTAAAAAAGTTCTCTGTAGATAACAAGCTTTAAACACTGCAAGAACTCCCTGCTCCATCGGTTGGATCAATAAAGTTGTGTTTGGAGGGAGAAACATCGCCTTGAACTTGTTGAAGATCACCGCTATAAGACGTATAATACAAATGACCTGGATTATTATCTAGAATTAATAAAATCTTAAATTCTACATTTTCTTTCACGCAATAGCTTTTTATTTCACTCGCATAACAGTTGATTAAAACATCCTCAAAGAATTTTTGAGTCATCCACGACTTATTATTGCTCTGATAATGAACGGGGGAGTATGCTTCCTCATGTTTCTGAAGATTCGTGGATTCTCACTGTGCCATATCACAATTGGTTTCAGTTTTTCTCCAACCACATTAACCCTAACAGAATCGCAATACAGGTATTGAGAGCTTTGAAACTAAGTATAGATTTTAGCTTTTTTGTGAATGAATATCCGTTCGGCCCTTTTTTCCCGAAACAAGGACGTCTCATCTATATTAAATATTTGCTGTGGCAAATAATTTTCCTCCGTAATAATTTTATTAAATTCTTCCACAAACTCCTTGGCTGCCTTCTCAGCACTTACAGAGTCCCATACATTTTCACATTATGCAGCGCAAAACGCTGCTTGAATCTCATGAACCAACCGGAAGAAGCGTTGAATTCATAGTCATAATCGGGTTCTGCTTTTTCCTTCGACATGCTGAAGAGACTTAGTGCCTTAGCGATTATGGTCACAGTGCTAAGGAGTATGCGCTTTTGGTTCAGGTCCTCTATCCATGATGCAAGTAGCTTTTCGATATCACCGATAGGACCTTGTCGTTGCTTCCTCACTATCGTCGATTTAATGGAAGTAGATTCTTTCACAGCCTTTACAATTTTATCCTTACTTTTTAAAATGGACTCAATTGTAGAATGTGATCACCCGAAGTTATGTGTGATCATATTTACGGGATTACCAGCTTCATGTTGCTTTATAAATTGCAACTTCATTTCAAGATCAATTGCTCGCCTCCTTTCTGTGATTTCACGAGGTTTTTTGATTGTAGGGGGGGGGGGGCATGTTGCACAAAACATCGCGAAATATTCTTATAAATACACAAATAACCCATTTCTCAAACACAAACCAAACAGAGGAGCTGTTGAACACACGTGCCGACTGCCGAGGAAGGTTGCCGCTATGCATGCTTTACCTTACGCTCGCTTGCGTCTTGTTCGAAAGTATAGCCGAAAATGTTATTTATTCCCTTAAGGGATCACGGACGTATCTTCGAGAGAACGTAATTTGAACGGACGTAATCGAGGGATGACTATATATATATATATATATATATATATATTGTATATATATATAAACATCAGAGAAATTTTTACAGAAATTTAAATCTCGGAAATTTTTCGGAAATGTTACAGTATCCCACCTCATTTTTTACTGAATGTTAGGCTCAATGGCCTTTCACAACAAAGTAACTAATCTTCTTAGAAAGCTAATTAAGTAATCAGCAATTTGGTTGCATGCATGTATTCTTCTAGCCAGTTGGTCTACTTTGCGTGATAAAAACCCCAGTTTATGGGAGGAAAACCCTTCCATCTCCTTATGACACAGCTAACTCACCTTTAGTTGAATAGCATTGATAAAGCGTGTGCATTCCAGACGGGACTTGAGCACAGATCCAGAAAAAAAGTTTTCTCTTGGCACTCTGCGTTTTGTAATCTAGAAACTTAAATACGGTCCATGTTATATTCCCTGATTTCTCATCTTCTTCAGTCCTCTCTCCATGTCTGGATCTTCATCTTTTTCTCTCTGTGCCCACTTTCCCCTCCCTTGACTGCCTCCCGTTATCAATCTTGTCCACCTCTCATCTCTCATTCTCCCTACATGACCAGCCCACTCTCCATTTTGATTATTTTCATCACTTCTCTTATATATCTTACTCTTGTTTGTTTTCTTATTTCTAAATTCTTAATTTTATCCTTTTTAGTAATTTTCAGCATTCTTCTTTCCAGTTTTCTCTGTGCTCTATCCACAGATCTTCACATTGTTTCTCTCTTATGTTCCATGTCTCGCAACCTAATGTAAATACTAGTATCACACAGCTGTTGAATATTTTCCTTTTTAAACACAATGGTAATTCTCCTGTTGTATGTTGTTCTTCTCAAAGTTTCCGTTAGACGATTTTCTTAGCCTTTTTTGTTTTCCTAGTATGCTTAAAGAAATATCTGGTACACCTAGGAAGAAAATTCCTAAATTCCTCTGCAACTACCACATTTCAGTTTAATTTCAATTTTTAAAGATGGGTACTTTTGAACCCCCTGCTTTTCACCGCCTCTGGTTCAAGGTTTCCTTGTCTTATTTAGTAATATTTATTTGCTGCATTTAGCATTCTCCAAACACTGATAACCATTCAGATTTCTTTACATTCCTTTCCATGATACTCGATCTTCTATGGTCCAGCTACCCCAGTGAGGTCATCTTCCTACAAGACCTCATTATCCACAATTCCAACTGGCTTCTCTGTTCCAACACTACAAACAAGCTGAACGAGAGGCAAAGATCTTCGCTATTAATAATGGCCTATTACAGATGCAGTTAATAGGCAAATGTATGCAGTACATCAGCCCTGTAGCAGTAGTTAATCCTGTTCAAGCTCATATGATTATAAGATATAAAGTTCCCTTTATCTGTTAACTTCATTAGTAAAGGATAATGGAATATACAAATTAAAATAATATTTTGAGATTAATAGTTATTTGTTTTTTCTAACTGTCACATAATTGCTAAAGAAAAGAGCCGTGCTGTGGGGAATTTTTGTGATTCTGGAGACACTCAGCCATTTCCGGAGGGTTATCAAATAATGCTGACTCTATGCAGTTAAGATGAATACCGATTTTCAAAAAGTTGTGGCTAACAAGAGCGCCTCTTACTAGTTGAGAACTTATTTTCTTTTTGAGACAAAGGAATACTTGAACAGAAAAACAATATTCAAGGAAAACCTAGTAGAGAAAATTAAACTCTTACAGAGAACAAAGGAGAAACAAAAAAAATCAGCTAACACCTTTTTATTCACGTCTTACGAGTAGTCGATGTCGTTTTAGCCCTATCTAACTTGTGGAGACTGAGTGGGCAGTTCAATCTCCACTGGTACCCAATCAGAGATAGCTGGCCCAAGGCTATCACTAATTAAGCGGCACGCAGTGAAGAGGCAGTTCAACAAGTGCCACCATCTCGTGGTCCCTAACCCTGACACAATACATTTCATGTCTGAAATAGTGTGGGTTCTACCGTCGATTTTCTTGAGTTTACGGGACAAAAAACCCGAATTTCTGGGAGAAAAAAACCGCTTGCCCATGCTAGAGATCGACTAACTCGGGAACCGGTCAAAAAAAAGGCTTAGAAAAATTTCGTGTTGTCGCCGACTAGATTCGAAACACCAAGTTTTTCTGCATGCGGTTAAGCGCTATGATGTGCAAACGCCACATCCACTGAGCTACACGGGCTCCAAAGGAAAAACTAAAGATACAAATGGTGCATAGCTATGAATCTTCTGACCAATGCAGCAAACAGGATGCTTGCTTAATAATATATTTAGAGTAAGCCGATTTCTCATTACGGTCATTTCTCTTATTATTATTCTTCCTTTCCATTAATAGGACTAGTAACCTGTTATGGCCTCTTCCCATGTTTTCAAAGGCAGTCCACTATTCGTTTTCTCCTGAGGTCGATATCGCTCTCTCTCTCTCTCTCTCGTCTTCCTTCACTCATTCTTTCTGTATATTCTCTCCATCTTACTCTATAAAGAGCGATGTAATCTATAACATATGTCAACTCAAGTTTCTTTAAGATATCTATTTCTTTTGAAGTCTAGTCTACTATATCGAACTGTTTTGCTCATGAATCTCATTTTAGAGTTTATTAGTCTTTTTCTATCTGCTTTATTAGTCTTTATTAGTCTTTTTCTTTCATATGGTTCAGGATTCTGAACCCATATGATAGGAAAGATCTTGCTCTTGAGTTATGGATTCTTATTCTTGTTTTCTTGCTTATTAAATTTGGATTGAATATTTAATTGATAGTGTTCGCTATTCTTGTATAATTAGTTATTTTATGTTGCATGTCTTTTTCTCTTTCATAAGATAAGCGGTAGCCTAGATATTTGAATGCATTAACCTGTTGTATAATATCATCGTTGATGCAAATTTTACTTCTAATTGGGTGATCTCGGCCTTTAAATGCCATGACTTTGGTTATGGAAGTGAAGATTTCCATATTGTATATTTTTGCTTTTTTAATGAAAAGGCTGCTGATTGTTTGTATAGTTTTATGCTCTTTACCACTGCAGCGGTAACGTTACACCATTTTACATTTGTTGTTGTTCTTGTTGTTATTCACCACTTCAATCGTGTTCTTTATTTCTAAGCATGCAGCAACGTGCACAAATGCATATTTATTATATTCCTTAAAAGCACTTCCGATTTTGAATGGATTTTTTTTTTTTCATATGGCAATAATTTGTAATTGCAATTACCTTTATAAATTTGATTTTAGACTGGACTTTTCCACGCATTTGCACTCAGACACACTCAAATTACTTCGGTTAGTAAAAAGGCAAGATCTTTGCAAAAATGCTATCGTTGATGGCCTGGTTAGTTTTTGATAAAGAAGTTAAGCATGACGTCAGATCAGCCTTAATCGTCAAAAGAAACAAACTTGAGAATACTTTTTGTTTTCGTTTGTATTGTTTGAGCATTGGCTATCAGCATGAATCTAAATCAATGTCAAAAAGATTCCAATTGAATGTATGTTAGCTGCTCTCATATTTTATCAGAGATCCCTCTTTACATCTTAGGCCACCTGCAAATACCCATAGCAGGCGAATCACCTAGATAGGACTTTAGTTTCACTCACTGTTGTATTGTATTTGTGTGTGTGTTGTTACAAAAAGTTTTTTGTAATCCCTGAAGATGTCTCTGTGACTGAAACGAAATATTAGAAGCATTAAAATTAGTTTTAATCCTTTCTCAGTGCTGATAATATTCCATTAATGAATTATCAAACATGAATTCTTCACAGCACTTAAGCCTCACACACGCATATACAATTGAACTCCAGTTTTTGGCTCAAGATATAGGATAAAGGTTTCTCCCCAAGCAACTTTTTAACCCTGAAACCCAGAGAAAAATGATAAAATTCACTTCATTTCTCAACAATATCAATTTAAGGTTTCGGAACAAGAGATGGCGACAGTTATCTACTGCACATAACAGTTATCTATAAAAGTTAGTCTTGAAACTAGCTAGGATTCTGTGATTCTTTTCCTTTCCTCTAATCTAGGAAAAAAATGAAACAAGTAATAATTTCAAAAGCATTAAGGAAGAATACGAAAAGTGAATTCAGTAAAAGTAATATAGTAATATATAAAAAGTAATAGTTAATGCTTTCAGATAACGATTCGAGGTGGATTAAACATCAAGTCTTTCTGTTATTATGGTGTAATTTATATGCCTAATTCAGTACGTAATTAACCATATATTAAGAAAGCTAAGCTGATATCCGTGATGACCTTTACACGAATTATTATTTTTGTACTCTGTTTTCACCCCCCTCCTCTTCCGCCACTCTAAAAGGTATATATTTCTCTTCACTTTGTAGTCTTTTTTCGAAAGATATTAAATATTTTAATTACACTAAAATAGCGATAATTAAAAATATTTCTCTATCTATATAAGAAAAAAAGAAAAGAAAAAGAAACGAGTAGTGTTAAAAAAGACTAAGAATCTGGTGTTAAAATGTGAGTTGTTAAATTCAGGATCACGTACTGTTAAATTCAGGATCACGTACTGTTATATTCAGAATTTAAGAATTTGAATCATTTCATCAGTGGGATCATTCACAGAATTTGTGTTCCAATGATGCAAGGTCTTTTGCGAGAAAATTTATTAAGCAAACTAGTATGGCAAAACAATCATACAATAACTGTATCAAAAAATATTTATACTGTATAGGAATATTGTGTAATAGAGTAGAGTAGAGTAGAGTAGAGGTAGTTTAGTATTATGATGTAGCAGTACATCGATTTAGTAGCATTACTGATAGGAATCAGCTTAAATAATATTGGCCATTTCATAGAGATCAATAAAAGGAACAAAATACTGAACTTGTAAAATGTTCGGAACGTTTATAATAATATTATTATTATTATTAACTTTGTTTTAATGATCCTAAAAAATGTAAGTTGAACGCTTTTAACAAACACTCGGTAAAAAAAAAAATCGTTTTTTTAAATTTTTTATTCCGAATATGTTATTTTTATTTCAGATGTATTTTTAAAGGTAGGAATCATATGTTAATTTCTTTCGTATTCAGCACATATTTTCCACTATATTCATTATAAAAAATAAAATAATAATAATAATAAGCATAGCTGTGCCTGTTAGTATGTGTTATCACTGCCACTTTCGAGTAAGGCACATGGAAAGCTTTTCTTTAAGAGGAGAAATTGCAGCTACAATATTCTCCTTTCACTTTTAATCGGATCTGATTTGTGATTTTTTCAGTTATAGAATTATGACTCAATGACTGATGAATTAATCATGGATGTTTGGGAATGTCTTTAAGTGGCAAATAATGTTCATTGTCGGTATATCAACTTGCTGATTGGATGGTTCAAGTGGGTTGAAAACTTTCTACGTTTGATCTAGTGTAGAGCTTGGTTCACCCAAAGTATTGAATTTACATAATAAGTTACAAACTTTTAAAAATTTTCACATATAAAATAGCAAAATGAAATAAACCTAAATTGTTAATAATTATTATTTTCGTTTAGTATATTTCCGCAAATAAGACGATGATATTTGAAGTAAAGAAACTTGTTTGCTGAAAAACATGGGATCGTCTTACCAGGTATAAAATCTGAACGTTTGACTTCGACAATGGAAAAAATCGATTAGCTCCTAAAGTCGTATACTTGTGTAGTAGCGTTATGTTAGACGCATGTGCAGTGTTATAATAAGCTTTTGTTTTGGCATTATTATTATTATTATTATTATTATTATTATTATTATTATTATTATTATTATTATTATTAAACGAGACATCCAGGGAGTCAGGAACTCACCGACGGAGGCCATGCTATTCGCACCAGCTGTCATACTCGTACCTGTTCTTGAATTCATTCACGCTACATGCACACGCAACATCCAACGGCAATCCATTCCAATCACGCACCACTCTATGAGAGAAAAATCTAGCCCTCACCCCCTTCTTGACTGCATGCATTAAATCGAAGAATGTTAATTAAAAATTATGTTAATTAAAATATTAAGATAGTGATATAATGATATTTATTATTATTATTATTATTATTATTATTATTATTATTATTGAAACAACTTAAGAAGTCGCCGAACAATATCGCTTTAAAAGCTGAATACAAAAGAAAACGGAATCTCCTAATAACACAGCTTAGAATGGCAAAAAGAAACTATTACAACAACAAATTAACAACAGCTCAGAATGACATAAAGGAAACCTGGCACCTGAATAATGAAATGCTGGACAATATACGCAGAACCACAGCCTCAGAAACAATAAAATACAGCTTTGCCTGCGACCCCCAAATCCCTCAAACAGTTGGCAAACAACTTTAATCAGCACTTCGTGAACTCTGTCCAAAAACTACAAGAAACAACCTTTCCTCACACAAACGAACATTCTCCACTAGGTCCACGAGCAACCCAGTCGATGTGGTTCCCCACAATAACAAAAGAAGAACTATCACTGGCAATTCAACAAATTAACCCTAACAAAGGACCGTGGATAGACGGAATCAGACCAAAAAGACATCAAGAAACACTCAACCAACCTACTTCCAGTTATTCAAAAACTGTTAAATAAAATCTTCGAAATGGGACACATACCTGAAACACTGAAGACTGCATTAATCACACCCATACACAAACAGGGAAAAAGAAACATTATAAGTAATTACAGACCCATCGTCACGTTGTCTGTAATCAACCAAATCATAGAGCGCATCGTGCATCAGAAACTCTCCACATACGTTAAAAAATGTCAAATCATACCCAAAACACAATACGGCTTTCAAAAAATAAAGGAACAGCAACACTCCTGGAAGATTTCACAGATCTAATAAACACTGCATTGAATAAAAACAGAATAACATTAGTGGTATTCATTCATTGACCTAACAAAAGCATGTGACACACTAACACACAAAATCTTGTTAACGAAACTAACCCATATCGGAATTGGAGGTCGTCTACCCCAGTGGTTTAAAGCATACACGAAAAACAGAAAGCACACCACACGTATAGGATCAGCATACAGCAAAGAGGTACATGTAACCTATGGAGTACCGCAAGGAGCTGTCCTATCTCCCATTCTATTTAACATATACACACACACGACATAAGCCAACCCCCCCTAAAAAGTAAAGTCTTCCAGTATGCAGACGACACGGCCATAGTATCCATTTACAACAATGCAAATATCGCTTACACAAATATGCAACACGACATCAATCAAATCACTAACTGGTTAACCGAAAACGGTATATATATATATATATATATATATAAACCCTGGAAAAACAAAGCTAATGGTATTCAAAAACTACCAAACCCTACCCATAGAAACTAAATATCTCACTATCCACCATTCATCCTCCTATACACAAAGCGCAGAACCTAAAATCACAACCAACACAGGTGAAAACAACACACTATCTCGGATTTCACTTCGATGCTGATCAAAGTTGGAACAGCCATACAAACTACCTACATACCAAGCTTAGGATAATAGCAAGCAAACTATATAGATTAAAAGACATTACCCCAACCCACATAAAAATACTAATCTATAAAGCATTATGTGAAAACATTTTAAGATATGCAATCACATCATATGCATTCTGCGCAGACTACAGACTTAATAGGCTAAAATGGGTGCAAGATAAAATGGTAAAACTGATATTCTGGGAACAACCCACTCTTATGCAGGAAGCACGGACAAAACACAAATATTTAAGGTGAAACACTTATGCCACTACACAGTCATGTTAAAACATTACTACAGCCCAACATATAGAGTAACCAGAACAACATATCAAATAACAAGACCACAGTCAACAAACTACATAACATATAAGTACAACAATCATGATGGCAAAGCCACCCGAAACTTCTACGTACCTGACATGATAAACAAACTGCCGTTCGACAACAGAAACCTAGGAACATACAGAGAGCTGAAATAGGCACTATATAAATATTATAGCGAGAATGAAAATTAGAGCAATTCCTGTTTCCCCCCCCACACACACACACGCGCACACACACACACATGCGCACACACACACACGCACGCACGCACGCACACACACACACACACACACACACACACACACACACACACACACACACACACACACACACACACACACACACACACACACACACACACACACACACACACACACACACACACACACACACACAAACCTATGACAAACCCCCTCTCAAAAACCATCACTACAAGAACCCAAAGAAACAAACACACCATGTCTAAATCCAACCCTATTTGCAAAAAAAAAGAAAAAAAATTTAAACTCTAATAGCAGTCGAAGTCTTCCAATGTACCAACAAACAGTAAAATCAACACCTGGCTTGTGACCAGTATAGGAACATAACCATGAAACCACCACCATCTATCATCTATTATCTTCCTCAGATAAGCTCTGCTAAGCTTCGAGGAAGAAAATTATTAACTTGCAAGTATCTGTTATTCACAATTGTAATGTGTTATAAATATTATATATATATATGATTATTACAGCATCTATGTATGCAATTTATCTGAGACATAAAAAAAATAAATTAAATAAATAAATAAATAAATTATTATTATTATTATTATTATTATTATTATTATTATTATTATTATTATTATTATTATTATTATTATTATTATTAAATAATAATAATAAATATTATTATATATATTATATAATAAATAATAATAAAAATAATAAAAATATTAAAAGTGGTTCCAACTCCTGTTCTAAGTTGAAAGTGCTCCCAAGTAACCCTACTTATCATGCCGAAGACAGTGATATAAAATTCAACGAGATCGGCTAAGAAGAAACCAAATTTTGAAGTGTTGAAAAGGGAACAGAGAGGACCATGGTCAACAACGAGCGAAGAATAAAGGACGTCGTCATCTTTACAATCACGCCATACTGCCTAAGGGAAAAAAGGTGAGTCATGAAGTATATCAAATGCCTGGAGGGTTTATCGTCCAACGGAAAAAATATAACTTGTGCGAAATGCAGTAGGATTCTACACTTAAAATGTGCCGGCTTTTCAGAAACAACCGGGCAACATAAATATAAATCCGATGTCACACGCTAGGAATGGAAGTGCATACTCTGTTGGAAGAACAAAGAAACGCACCTAAAGCAGCCACCTACGATGCAGCCAATTATACCGGAGGCAAAATCAGACGACCAACTGAACAGACAAAAAAATGCAGGTGAGTCCTATAATTTCAACTCTTTAAATATACTAATAGGAAACGGTCTAGAGACCATAAAAGCCAGCTTAGTAGACCGTGTGCAAGAACTCTTTAATAAACAGAACGAACAAATAACAAAAAAATCTAGCGAATATGAAGATTTGTTAAAACATAATAATTTAGCATTTATAGAAGTGTTGCAAACTTTAAAAGACATTAAAATGAGCATTAACGCACTAAATGACAGGCAACACAATTTGATGAAAGAGACAGCCGAACTCCGTCAAGAACTTCATTCTCTAAAACTACAATACGAACGTTTAAATCAGCAACAACATAAAGAAGATCTTGTCATAAACGGTCTTCCTGAAACTGTACCTACAAAAAACTCAGAGACGTGATTTTAAAATTAGGCCATGTAATTGATATCCCCCTACAGCTCAACGACATTCAGACCGTAAATCGGATTCCTGGGAAGAGCAAAAACCAAGGCTTGCCACGACCTGCACCGGTCATAATTCGTCTTAAGAGCAAGTCCACAAGAGACAATCTCATAAAAGCCAGCAGGCAGAAAAAACCAGTTGCCAAGGACTTGAACGCACAGCAAGACAATACACCAATCTTCGTATCCGAATATTTAACACCATTCAACCAGAATCTGTTGTACCAAGCAAGAAAAGCAAAAATGGAAAAAAATTAGCAATTTTTGTGGACCAGAGATGCCAAGATATTCATAAGGAAGTCACAAACTTCAAAGCCGATACAAATTAAAAGCACAGAAGACATAGAAAGGCTTCTGCTGTGAAAAAAAGCCTCCTAAATAGTTCGAAAAGAAGCCCACAATAAAAAGAATGTGAACCATCAAGACAGATGCAATAACACAGGATATATCGGCAATTTCACTTTGATCAGACCTTTCAGATCATTCATTTGACCTCCCAAACATCTGCCTACTTCCAACACAGCAACCAAATCAATAACAAATATATATATATAACCCTCAGATAAGCTAATTACAAAGCTTCGAGGGTGCAGTCGAGTTACATCCCAGTAGTAGTATTTATCAAACATTATTTACTTAACATTCTGTAATGAATACTTGTAGTAAACAGAAAATGTGATATTAATACTTCAGTTATATATTTAAATTTAAAATTATATATTTAATTTACATATTTAAATTTAAAAAATTAATTACTTAAATTAAGGGGATATTAAATCCCACATAGTTTTAAAACCGAATAAGAAACTCAAAGAATGGAATCAGACTATGAGGGATTTAATATCCCCTTAATTTAAGTAATGTTTTCATTGCCGAAATGAAGCTTATTAGCTCTTTATACTTAAGTAAAAAATTAATATTATGTAAACTGCAACATAAGTAATATTGTTTAACTTGTGAGTTATTAAGTGTAAAGTATTACTATGATTATCACAAATGGTAATAATACACACTTTTTACTCTTGTGTCAATGAGAAATTCTGCAAATGATAATGATATTACGAGTAATTATAATTTTTACTGAACCATTTTGCAAGAAAAAGTTGCACTGTTGCCTAAAATTTAGTATATTCATATAATTATTTGAGAGATAATAAACTATTATTATTAAAAGAAAAAAAAAAATTATTATTATCCGAACTATATAATTGTAAATTATTGTTATTTTAGAAGATAGCAAAAAAACTATGTTATCATCATTATTATGGAAATTTCACTATATGCAGCACTTCGTGCTGAACCTTGTAAAATAATATACTGAATGTTATTCAAGATGATAATTGTATATATGTAAATATTTGAGAGATCAATAAAAAAAAAAATAAACAAATAAAAAAAAATTATTATTATTATTATTATTATTATTATTATTATTATTATTATTATTATTATTATTATTATTATTATTATTATTATTATGTATATTCTATATTTAAAATTTCTGTATAATCTTTATTGTTAATATTAGAAGAACATGTGTTGTAAATACATAATATAGTGGCAAAAAAGTATTTTTAAAAATTTTAATTGAAATCCAATGTAGAAAATATAGCACTTTGTGCTGAATTCTGTAAAATTATAAGTTGCAATGTCACTCAAGATGTTTAATGTATGTGTAAATATTTTAGCAGATCAATAAAAATATTATCATATCATATTATTATTTGACACACCTCCAAGGAGTCCAGAGCTTATCGTGGGAGGGCACCACACTCTACCCTGCTATTTTGCATATAAATATTTGAATTTAATAAATGCATTCATTACGGTAAGCATGTAATTTTTCATTTAAATCCTAATGAAATCTTACTGGCATGATGATCACATGAATTACAATATACGAAATCGAAGAATGGTAGTATAAACATAACTAACAATCTTACCGATCGTCTTGTACTGGATGACATAGTTCATAAATTATAGTAAAGAAAATATCTGCTGTGATTTCTATGGAGTCATAAGTAATAGCTCTCAGCGGTGAGCGTAGAATTTGTTCTCGTATTATACGACGAGTATAGCGCAAAATGAACATTTTGAAAAAGAAAATAAATGGTATTTATTACTACTTTTGGTATTCCACGCATAAATTCACCTTATTCTTTTCGTCTAGGATTGTGACGCTGTCACGCTATATACGGCTTCCTGTCTGTTAGTTGTTTCGTTCAGCTATCTGAATGGAATAATAATAATTATTTATTTATCAACTCTAAAAGCATTGATAAACGTTGACCGATGGAAAAGCAGACAAGTAAATCTGACAACGAAATGTTTTTTATAAATACTTGCCGAGCGTTAGAATAAATAAATAAGTAGTACCGTTTTCATAATAACTAGATGCCATTTGAAGGAATTAGAAATTTAAACCTGAAAATTGACAGACGTATGAAAAATGTACCACACACGACTTGGAATCGAAATTTTTACGACTGTTCTGTATTATAGGATTAAGACTGGTTCACACTAGAAATATTATTGCAATCGTAAGATGCTGCAACCATTAATTTAGGGATACTTTCTCATTATCACAGCTTGGAAATGGGATACGTTTTTTACTAGGCCTATGTAAGGCTACGCTACCGTTGAAATTGTCACATAAGATTTATAGCGGAAGAATAAAATTTATAAAAAAAAAATAGAAAGAACTATATATATATATATATATCTTGACATCATACCATTTGAAATAGCCGCTCTTCTCTTTAATCCATCAATATCACGCTTTGGTAGCACACTCGCTCTTTGCATTCACAACTAATGACAAATGTTTGATATCCTGCCTCACCGAAAATCTACCAGATTTGTCATCACATATTGCAGAACTGCTTCGATGATTATGTGAATCAGATCCAAGTGGTAATTCATATGTTAAAGAGTCTATACGATCTTGTATTGCAACATTGGCATCAGATGCAAGAGGCGATAAAATAGATACATCAGATACAGATATTAAGTAGTCAGTACTGTCTTGTGTTGTTACTACAGCAGAAGTAACAGGTTCTGATGACTCAGACAGTTCAAAAGTAGGAATTAAACGACTATTTTCATCCAAGATTTTGAGTGTCAAGTGAGTATTGACTGATCCATCATGAACTGAAAAGGACAATAGACTGGTAATTATTTACATCTTAGGTTTAGGTTAAGAAATACAAATGAAATGTCAAGTAATAAATTATTTCAATATAAATAAATAAATAAATAATTTTTAAAGATATCATTTCAATTTAATTTATTTAATTTATGTATTTAATTTATTTAATGTATTCTTCCTAAATATTTTATGTAACATATTTAAGGAAGAATTTATAATTATAAAATTATAATTACAGCGTAATATATCATATTATAATATACTGTACATAGTGATGTTTTCAACCTGGTGCAAGACACCAGAGTGTACATTAGATTTGAAACTGGAAGTGATCACTATTTAGTCTTGCGCAGGATAAAACTGAATTTCATGTTGAAAAGAAGAACATGTAAGAAAGTTTTAAAGCGAATAAAAGTTGAGCAGCTCTCAGATTTGAACTGTAGACTAAAATACACCAAAATTATTGAAGAAAAAATGAAAGAGTTTGAGAGCAGGAACCAAACCTTGGAGATTTAGTGGCAAGTCTTGAAGAAAACCCTGATTGATTCAGCCAGAGAGGCATGTGGGGAGGTTGTCTGCAAGGATAGAAAAATCAGAACACTCTGGTGGACACAGGAAGTTAAAGAGGCAGTGAAGGAAAAGAAGAAAGCATACCAAAAGTTCCTGTCAAATAAGTCAGCTTGTGCTCTTAGAGAATATAGAGACAAATGCAAGAATGCTAAACACAGCGTAAAACTAGCTAAACAAAAGTCATGGGAGGACTTTGGAAAGAACATTGAAAATAAATATCAAGAAGTGGCAAAATATTCTGGAAGTTGTTGAAGAATCTTAGAAATGGAGGAAAGAGTGCTGTAAAAGGAGTTAGAGATGATAAAGGTGACATGAAAACGGGAGAAAAAGATATCCTTGAAGTATGGAGTAATTACTTCGAAAAATTGCTAAATAAAACAAGCAGGCAGTGATAGCACAGTGGTAAAAAACACTCAACAGGTATACAGTCAGGAACATATTCGTAATTGAAGTAGAAAAAAGCCATGAAAGGCTTGAAATGTGGAAAGGCAGCAGGAGTAGATGATATTCGACCAGAAATTTCTGAAGTATGGTGGTTTTAAAAGTCTTGCAGTAGCTGCACTGCATAGTTCAGAAAGCCTGGACAGAGGGACGAATTCCCAATGATTGGAGTAGAGCTCTCATATAGTACCCATATATTAAAAAGGGAAATAAAATTGAATGTGAGAATTACAGAGGTATTTCTCTACTGAGTGTCCCTAGTAAGATTTATGCAAGTATACTTGAGAAACGGTTGAGAAGAATTATGGAAGAAAAGCTTGGTGAAGAACAAGCTGGATTCAGGCCAAATAGAGGCTGTCAGGATCAGATCTTTACTTTACGACGAACAGTTGAGAAATCATGGGAATATAACAAAGATCTGTATTTAAGTTTTGTCGATCTGGAAAAGGCATATGACAAGGTGCCAAGAGCGAAGCTATTCGAAACGCTACAGTTATATGGTGTCAATGGGGTATTGTATCAAACAATACTTAGTCCTTATTTGAGTTGTAAGTTAGCAGTTAGAACTGAAGGAAGTACAGCAAGATGGTTTAATGTTAAATCTGGTGTGAGACAAGGATGTAACTTATCCCGTCTGTTATTCATTATCTATATGGATCACATTATGAAGGAAAGTGGTATTAAACATGATATCGAAATTGGAGATGTTAATGTATGCTCTTTGCTTTATGCGGACGATGTTATACTTCTAAATAAATCTGCTACAAGTCTGCAAGATTCCCTGACTAAATTGAATAACTGTTGTAATAGATATAGTATGAAGGTAAGCAAGAAAAAGACAAAGACAATGAAAATAGTCAGAATCGTTGAAAATGTCAACTGCTTTATGAACGGAGAACCTGTGGAACAAGTAAAACATTTCAGCTACTTAGGGTACGATTTTTAGTGAAGATAGTAAATTAAATATGGAAATAGACAACAAAATCAACAAAAAGCTGGTATGGTAGGAAGTCAATTGAATAAAATCATATGGAATAAGAGAGAAATTAATCGGAACACTAAATTAGCTGTATACAAGACAGTGTTCAAACCAGTTTTAACTTACGGATCTGAGAACTGGATCAGAAGTAAAACACTTGACCAAAGACTAGAGACTGCAGATATGAGAGTCCTGCGAAAGATTAGAGGCGTGAACAGATGGAATCAATGGCAATATCATATTAAAAACGAGGATATTAGGACAGAACTTGACATTGTCAACATCCAGGAATGCGTTAGCAGAGCTGATCTCAGATGGTATGGTCACTTGAACAGAATGGGCGAGAAAAGATTAGCAAAAGATGTGTCCTCTGCCAGGTTGGCAGGAAAACGACCCAGAGGAAGATCAAGATATAGGTGGATTGATACGGTACAAAGTGCCTTAGAGGATAGAAATATAAGATCTGATAATGTAGGAGTCTCGACAAGTAACAGACTGATTTGGAGGAAAATTGTAGATAGGAAGTTAGTAATGATGTAAGGTACATGGCAGGAATTTGATGATGATGATGATAATATAATGTATAATATATAAGTATATAATGTGAAAAATAAATAAACCATCCATAATGCAGTGTAGGTTTATTGTGTATTATTTCACTTTTTTTTATATTTTTATTTATTATTATTATTATTTTTTTTTTAGAAATCAATTGGCAGGAGATAATCTTTCTTCATATCCGCAGTTTATTGTACATGATGCAAAATGCAGTATTCGAGTTTATTTCAGAAAAATAAAAATAAGAAAAAATAAATAAATTTTACTTGCCTTGATGACTATAGATTTGTTCTATTTATATATCATTTTTATTCGTATATTTATATATTATATATTATATAGGTGGTTCACAAGCTTAGAACGCCTGCTTTTGGCTTACTTATACCAAAATATTGTGAAAGAATTGCTATATTGCTATAAATATAAATATCGTTCATTGTACAATTCCTATTTATTTTTGTACATTGTACAATTCCTATTTATTTATATATTATATTATATATTATATTATATTTATTATTGTACACTGTACAATTCCTATTTATTTATATATTATATTGTATTTATTATATATTATATTATATTATATTATATTTATTATATTTTACATATTATTATATTATATTTATTATATTTTACATATTATTATATTATATTACATTTGGGGGTCGCTAAATGGAAAGACCCGTACCAGACAAATAACAAAAATGTGTAACAATTACTGTAAATATTGCTCAGCATAAAAGTAACAAAATTTTTATATAATAATTATATATAATTTTTAAAGATGTATAAGGTTATCTTTTAAATTTGAAAATATTCCCAAAGTTTTAAAACTTTCTCACAAAATTTCATATATTTATAACATATCATAATAATTTATAAAAATAATTTTTAAATTTTAACTTTTTTTTTTTACATACCAGATATTATTTTCTTAACCAGCATATGGCAATTTAGAATACAGCGAAGATTTCTATTTTTAGTTTAGCTTAGCTCATAACCTAGAGAAACGTATCTAGATAAATTTATTAGATAACTAATGTGAGGTTTATATAAATATTTTTCTTGAATATATTATTTTAATAATTAAAACCTCGTACGTGTGATTTTAATAAAATCAAGATCATATCCTAACTTTAACGAACTAGTGTCTATCATCACTACTAGACGGTAATGGGCAGCAGCGTAGTTGTGTTTTTAGCACCTTTTGCAAATTCGTAGCCAAGTGCCTTTCATAGTACGACAATTTCGAGAAACGGTAAAATATAAAATATGTTACTACTGGTGACGTCCTTGGCAACTGTCCCAAAGCTAAAGTGTTCCTGTCCGATGGTGATAGAAGATCAAAAATTCCTAAATATTTGACATAATTTAAGAAAATTTAAAATAAATTTTTTCTGTTGGGCATTTATATTAATGCCAAGCAAAAAAAAAAAAAAAAAAAAATATATATATATATAATTCACAGTTAAATACTGTACTGTAATATATATTTATCTATCGATAACAAGTTGAAGAAACGCTTGTACAGCGTAATATGTGGTTATGTGGTGTTCGCCATATCAGATGTATTATTTAATGCATGTTTACTTATTGACAAGAAGATAGTGAAACCGCGTTCAGTAGAAAGAAACGATTAAATCACTTGCACCCATGGCTCATTCCATTATTGCGTGTCATGCATTAAAATTGATAGCGTTACTAATAGCGGCAAAAATTTGAAAATCAAGTTCATCCTTCCTCAACTCGTTTTAAAATGACTCCGTGTTTAGTTTTATCTATAGGACTTTTCTATGTGAATCCACTGTCTTAATTGCTCTATTTACGTTTTTTTTTAGTTTTTTTTTTAATATGTTGTCTTTGTGTTGAGTAGATTTTTTTGATTATGATGCATAATCATTTAAATCACTGTCATTATTAATCATAATAATAATTATTAATGGTCAATAATAAGACTATTATTATTCTTTTCTAACTTTTTCCCTAACCTTTCCTTTTTCATCGTTCTATTATTTGTTTTAACCATCGTCCCATTATTGACACAGATTTGTTTATTAACTCAACAATTAATTATAAACCTAGAATTCAGCAGAAAACTTTTACAAAAAAAATATATTATTTAATATTAAAAATATTATATTATATTTAATTTATATTATCCTTTGATGAATTGTTCAGCTTTTAATTATTTGTGGCCATAAATACTGCTTAGTGTTTTCCCACACCAGTAAATTAAACGTACAAGAATAAGTTTAATAAGTTTTGTGATGGGTTTAAAAATTAAGGAACCGTAGGTTCGTGCTCGATAAACAGAGCAGGTAAGACTTTTAGTTCTACTTTTAGTTCTAGCTTATAGCTTATTTTCATAAGCCTAGCCATGGATAAGTCCTTCGACGATCTCAATTTTCAGGAACTTTTGACGCTATTCAGGGATTTAGGCAACTTGCTACACAAAAAATGGCCAGATAAAGTCGGAGCACACCAGATCCTTGAAGCGGAGACAGAGGATACCCATCCCTCTAAACTTCCTCACCCTTCACATGACAACGCCTGCGAGCCAGCAATAACTACTGAAGACATCTCTCCTTCAAACTCCAGTAGCTTTCAGGAAGTTAAACGGAAGAAGAGAAAGAAAAAATCCCCTGCAACACATCCTGAAATAATACCTCAGACGTCGGAAACTACAGCTCCAATGGATACATCAGCGCTAGCTGATGAAAGAACAGGGACATTGACACAGCCCAAAGAGAGGATTCCGCCAGTAATCTTGAGAGCTAAAGAAAACTGGTCGTCACTTGCTGAGACGATGAAGAACAATAACATCAAGTTCTCATCAGCTAAAAACACCGACGATGGAGTCCGCATACAGCTTGAAGGAGAAACGGACTACCGCCAGCTCACCAGACTTATGGATGAACAGAAAGTCCCATATCACACCTACCAACTAAAAAGCGAAAAAAACCTTAAGGTAGTCATCAGAGGTCTGGCAGAAACCATAACAACTGAAGAAATAGCTATTGACCTCAGATCACAAGGTCTTGAACCAATTAAGATCTCGCGCATGTACCGCGCAGACAAGCGCCCCATGCCTCTGGTCTTAGTGGAGATCAGTAAAGACCACAGAGCAATCTACGACCTTACTATAGTCTGCAACTTAGTCATCAAGACCGAACCACTCAGAAGAAAGGCATCCGCCGGTCAATGCCACCGCTGCCAAAAATTTGGGCATGCACAAAAGTTATGTAAAGCAGATTACAAGTGTGTAAAGTGTGGTGACAACCATCCCTCGCACACTTGCACAAAATCATCGTCTACACCTGCTAAATGTGCGAATTGTGGCGGCCCCCATCCAGCAAATTTTAAAGGCTGCTCAATTCACCCATCTAACCAACGGAAGACTAGAGCGGCATTGGCTCTGCCAACTGAGATTCAAGACACGAAACCTTCGCCGGAAGTCACAGTGCGGAGTGTTCCCGCCGATAAAACATACGCTTCTGCGGTCTCTCCACGGATTTTACCCGTAGCCTCGACAGCTTACAGTGAAAATTCTGCACAGATTCTTGCTGCCTCACTAGGGGAGATGCTAATAGCCTTTAGCAAGATGAACCCCAGCCAAGCCGACACTAAGAAATTCCTCAGGAATACTCAAGTCATCTTCTCCATGATCACCCAATGACATGCTCTCCTGCATCTCGATGCTGATATCCCAGATATTTCCACATTGCTTCGTAACACTACCGCTACTTTCTCACCTAAGCAGCTTCTCATTCCGAACAACTCATTCAGGAGTTTTCTAAGCGCCCGAAAGATGCACTACCTTTCGGCTCAGGCGCTTCCGCATTGCCCTAATCAGGGTGAGCCGAGTGCTCGCTAACCTTTAAAATAAGTCTTTTTCATACCGATGACGGGATCAGAATCCACGGGATTGACATCCATCAAGCCACAGAAGTTAACAGTTAACAGTTTAAAAATTAACTGACTCAGAGGATGACGTTTTTGATAGTTGTCATCAAGTTTTTTGCGTAGTTTAGTTGATTAGTTGATAGTTGATATATTTTATATACTAAAGTATATAGCTGATATATTTTAGTTTTGTGATATAGTAATATATAGTGATGGACGAACCAACTCGATACCGAGGAATGGGTTTGGATTAAAAATCGTTCAGCGAAAGGTAAGGTCTCGCTACTAATTGTTAGACCTAGTAATTGACCAGTAAATATCCCCCCCACACACACACACACGCGCGCACTTTAACTGGACACTAATGGACGTCACCGATGAGCTTATTCAAGCCTTTAGCAAATATCATCTACTTGACCTTTTCAAGAAAATTCTAAAAAGGTTTGACACATAATTCCCAGGATACATAAACAGTTATACACATGTCAACGATCAAGAGGGAGATGAAGAGGAAACAGAGGGCGAACTCACAAACATATCATCACCCACAACCGCTAGACAGGTAGACTCCCAAGATGAACAGGCTCCCAAGAGACGGAAGACAGAACAAGAACACATGGAAGAAGACATAACACCACAGAACACAGAAGTTAAAACTGAAAAGGTCCCACCAGTCATCCTCCGTGATAAAGAGAAGTGGGCCTTAGTCTCAAAATCATTAGGCGAACAAAACATAAAATTCTCGACTGCCAGAAACACAGACGACGGTGTAAAAATTCAGCCAGATACAGTCACCGATTATCGCAAAATGATCAGGATGTTGGACAACTCCAAGCTGCCCTTCCACACCTTCTCACTGCCAAGTGAGAAAAACCTTAAAGTGGTCCTCAGAGGGGTTGCTGAGGGCATCGCAATCGACGAGATCACTGCTGACCTAATCAATCAAGGCCTGACACCAGTCAAAGTAAGCAGAATGATAAGATCTGACGAAAAGCCAATGCCACTTGTGCTTGTAGAAATAAGCAATACCCAAAAAAGGATTTATGAAATTACAGATATCTGCAGGTTCAAAATAACAACTGAGCCGCTAAGGAAAAAGGCATCGGCAGGGCAATGTCACAGATGGCAAAAGTTCGGACATGCACAAAAACTGTGCATGTCAGCATACAGATGTCTGAAATGTGGCGAGGGACACCAGACCAACACCTGTACCAAACCACGCACAACTCCTGCACGATGTGCAAATTGTGGAGGACCCCACCCTGCCAATTACAAAAGCTGCCTCTACCACCCAAAAAATCGAGAATCGGCAAGAATTAACCCAGCTCCCATTCGCAATTACACCAAAAGCAACGAAACAGGTCACCCTTCAGTCCGAAACACATCAACACAGGAAGGCACGAGACGCACAATCAAGATCAAAACTTATGCAGAGGCTGCAAGAAATCGCATCCCCACTACCCATGAGCAAGCAAGCCCAGATTTAATGGCAGCTTTAACAGCTTCGCTGCACAACATGATGCAAGAACTTAGCAAAACAATCATCCAGAATCTCACCACCTTACAGAAAGATACCCCCACAAGGAACCCAAACCACCATAACAGCCATACACGATGAACAAAAAATTCAAACCAAAGTCACTCAAGATAGTTGCGTGGAATGCAAATGGATTGACAAACAAAGTCGTGGAGCTGCAAGAATTTGCGACCAGACACAGTCCTGATATCATCTTAATTGGAGAAACCCACTTAAGGCCAGCAAACAACCCAAGAATACGTGGCTACACTACATACAGAAATGACAGACTTGGTGCTAGAGGAGGAGGCACTGCTATATGCATCAAAACCTACCTAAATCACAAAACAATACCCAATCCCAAAACCAGGAACCTGGAAGTAACTGGAGTGGAAGTACATACCAGCAATGCCAGCAGCATAAAAATTTATGCCGCTTATAACCCACCAAGCATACCTATACTGACAACAGATCTGGACTCCATCCTAGGATTCAATGACTCCATTATCATAGCAGGGGATCTCAATGCAAAACACACATCTTGGTTCAGTTCATCAAACAACACCAAAGGCGCCATGCTATTCAACTATGCAATGCTCAAATCTATGGTTGTGGTTGGTCCGACCCCACCCACTACAGCCCTACAGGCAGCTCAGATGTGATAGACATCGCCATTCTTAAAAATATTAAATACCAATACCAACTGAAAGCAATTAAACGAACTTTCTTCGGACCACAATCCCATAGTGCTCCAGCTAGGATCATCAGATCCACTCTCTCCTCCACACGCATTCATACCATGGGACAAGCTAGCAAAGGTCCTCCCAGAGCATATCGGTCCAGTTCCAATCATCCGCAAAAAGGAAGAGATAGACAAAGAGGTAAACAGTTTAACCAGCCAAATCCAGAAAGCAATGGAAGCAGTCCGACAAACCATAGTCCAACACCCAGCCAGCCACATCCCAGAGGAAATAATGGATTTAATAAGAGCAAAGAATAAAGCCAGAAAGCGATACCATAACACAAGAGCACCACAAGACAAAACAGCACTGAACAACCAAAACAGACAGGTCCGAGAGGCTCTTCAAAAACATAGAAATCAAAAATGGGAGGACACGCTGACCAACATCAATGCTGAAGATCACTCTGTCTGGAAATTTCTAAGAACCATCCGCACCAAACAACAAATCATACCCTCCATACAAACCAAGAAAGGAACGGCACACACAGATAAAGAGAAAGCTGAAGCACTAGCAGATAAACTGGAATCACAGTGTAATCCATCTTATACAAACCTAAACATCAACCTTATATATACAAGATACACCGCCAGGTTTTACAACTGCAGAAAGAAAACTCAGAACCCATCACTCCCACCACTCTGGCAGAAATAATAAACATCATAACCCATCTAAACAGCAAAAAGACTCTAGACCCAGATGGCATAACTAACCGAAAAATAAAACTACTCCCAAGAAAGGCCACAGTACATCTCGTGAACATTACCAACGCTATTCTCATATACCAGCATTTCCCCACAGCTTGGAAGATCGCAAATATCATACCACTGAAGAAGCCGGGAAAAAACCCCCAACACCCTGAAAACTACAGACCAATCAGCTTGTTACCCAGCCTCGGAAAGGTGACCGAGAAAGTGATAATCTCAAAGCTTCAAGCGGAAACAGACAAAATGGGAATTGTACCAAACGAGCAGTTCGGCTTCCGCAAGGGCCACAGTACTGTCCAACAAATACACCGGCTAGTGGAGATCATCACAAACGGCTACAACTAGAAACAACACACAGCTGCCATCTTCATCGATGCAGCGAAAGCATTCGACAAAGTTTGGCATCAAGGCCTTCTGTACAAACTCATAAAATTTAACATGCCAGTTAAGCTAACGAAAATCATCCACTCGTACCTAAAAGAAAGATATATGCAAATAAAAATCAATGAAACACTATCATCCAGACGAAAGGTATCGGAAGGCGTTCCTCAGGGCTCACTTCTGGCACCTCTCCTGTTCTCAATCTTCATAGCGGACATCCCTCTGAACCCAAGAACAACAACCACGGCATTATACGCAAATGACACTGCAATACTGGCAAGATCTATGAGTCCAAATCTGGCAATTAGAAAACTACAAAGCAGCATTCACATAATAGAAAAATGGCTGGCAGACTGAAGGATCCAAGTAAACCCTGAAAAAAGTACAGCCGTACTATTTTCCAGAAAGAGAGTCCACAACACGGATGACATTTACCTCTTAGGTGTCAAGATCCCATGGCAGAATGACATTAAATATCTCGGAGTAACACTCGATAAAAAACTCAACTTCAGCAATCACATAAAGCACACTGCCTCAAAGACATCGAAAGTTATCGCGCAGCTTTACCTTATGATGAACAGGAAAAGCAAACTGGACACACAAACCAAGCTTCTCATCTACAAGATGGTAATACGCCCGGTTATCACATACGCATCCCCTGCATGGAGTCATCCCACGAAAACAAACATCCAAAAACTACAGAGAATACAGAACAAATGCCTGAGGATGATCTTAGACGCTCCTTGGTACATCAGAAACTCACAAATCCACAGAGAAATCAACATCCCTTACATCTCCTCCCTACTCCTAGATCTTGCTGAGAAATTCTTTGCCACAACAAGCAACCACCCAAACCCGTTGATCAAGGAAGCCTCAGAATATAACGAAGAAGAAAGACACAAACACAAAAGGCCAAAGTCCATCCTACGTCCAGCTAAACACAGCTAAACTCACAGCCATCAGGTGACGATCTTAAAGCTCATTAAACAACCCATTCAAAGCACTCCCTTAATAGACAAAGGGGAAAACGAAAAGCATATTTGCTTCACCCATCCAGCCAGTAATGTTATACGTTATGCTTAAGAATTAACTGCTTCGAAAAGCTATAGTGCACCTGACCAGTATAATAAATGCAATTTTAAGACTTCACTATTTTTCTTCCACCTGAAAACTGGCTGATGTGATTCCTATACATAAGCCAGGCAAAGACCCACACTTACCGCAGAATTATCGTCCAATCAGTCTTATCTCCAATCTGGGTAAGGTTACAGAGAAGGTCATCCTTTCATGACTCCAAACCTCAGTAAATGACCTAAACATCCTCCCTAAAGAACAGTTTGGTTTTCGACAACACCATAGTACTACCCAGCAAATCCATAGAATTGTCGAATATACATCACCACCAGCTAGGCGCCAGTGCACAGGAGCTGTTTTCCTAGACCTATCCAAAGCATTTGACAAAATCTGGCATTTTGGACTCCTGCACAAACTTATCTCAGCCGGTACCTCACTAAAAATGGTTCATCTAATCCATTCATATCTTCAGAATAGATCAATGCAAGTTAAAATAAACGGTTCTACATCGTCC
Source organism: Typopeltis vanoorti (assembly GCF_054136105.1). NCBI lineage: Eukaryota > Metazoa > Arthropoda > Arachnida > Uropygi > Thelyphonidae > Typopeltis > Typopeltis vanoorti. Next base: position 90,481,842 of record NC_143551.1, on the reverse strand, counting down.
CAGCGCCATATCTTTGCTGGAGTGCCGCAGGGATCTCTACTGGCTCCATTGCTGTTTTCTGTATACATGTCAGACATCCCACACAATCCATTTTTGCCCTGTATGCGGACGATACGGCAATACTAACCAGATCTCTCAGACCCCACTTCATTACCAGAAAGCTTCAAGAAAACCTTCTAAAGCTCGAGGGTTGGTTCTCCAAGTGTAGATTGGAAGTCAACCTCCTGAAAAGTTCAGCCGTTCTTTTCTCAAAAAGGCCAATGTCTCCTGCAGGAGATGTGTTACTATTCAATACTAAAATTCTCTGGCAGACAGAAACAAATTACCTGGGTGTGATTCTCGACAAAAAGCTATCTTTCAACCAACACATCAAGTCTGCGTGCGCAAAAGCATCTAAAGCCATAGCTCAGATCTATTCGCTAATTAATAGAAACAGCAAGCTCAGTAACAGAATCAAATTGCAACTATACTAGATGATGATTCGTCCTATAATCACCTATGCCTCTCTGGCCTGGAGCCACACCTCTAATACTAACATTATCATGATACAACGAGTACAGAACAAGTGCTTCAGAATGATTCTGAACGCCCCGTGATATGTTAGAAACAACCAACTCCACAGAGACACAAATATTCCCTATATTTTCTCTTTTCTACAATCCTTAGCATCCAAGTTTTTCCTAAAGACGTCTACACATCCCAACGATTTGGTTCAGCAAACTGCGGCATACGAGGCAACGGACATATTCAAATATAGAAGACCAAAAGCTATATTAGCCTCCTATAACGATGCATAATCTCCATGCCCATTCAGGGCGAGCAAACTGCTCGTAAATTTTACCCTCACTGTAACCACAACAGATAGCGGGGAATATGAAAAGCATCTTGTTTCACCCTTAAAGACATAAATGTCAATTGTCAATTAAGAATTAAGGGAAATTTTGATTGACGTTCCATTTCTACATTGCATTTACAAGTTGCTACAAGGTAACCCTAATAAATATACATTATTTCAAAGGTAAAAAAACTTATTTACATCTATATTATTCAAAACAAAAACACATTGTAGCAACTTGTATAGGTAAAGTTGATAAGGCTCCGTATTACTAAAACCTTGGTATTTAGGGTCTAGCTACTCACTGAGAAGACCTCAAAAAAGGTTGAAACCGGTCTGGGTTTTTATTTACTTATTTACATCTATATCTCCTCCAGAGATTCTTATTCAAAACAAAAACACATTGTAGCAACTTGTATAGGTAAAGTTGATAAGGCTCCGTATTACTAAAACCTTGGTATTTAGGGTCTAGCTACTCACTGAGGAGACCTCAAAAAAGGTTGAAACCGGTCTGGGTAGTGACCCCACCCATAATGCATTGCAGTATACATCTCTTAGTGAGATGTGCTTTACATTATGGAAAAAATACTAAGAATAATGATCAGAGCTTTACCCACCTTTACAATGAGTTGCCCTGGTGTTGCACCACCTTTAGACTTGAACTGCGTTCAGGCGCAAACTTAACTGTTTGCTTACTTAGGATTAGGAGTAAAAATTACCAAGTTTATAAAATTACTTGGTAATTATATAATTTTTTAACTGTAATTTTTGTATAAAGACGGGAAATATATATATATAATTTAAAAAAAAATATATATATATATATACAATATATAATTTTTTAAAATGTAATTTTTGTATAAAGACGGGGTGGAAATGCCTCTCCATGACTCGCGGATCCCCTAGAATGCCTTTGCAGACCTCGCAGGAATCCGTCGTTTGGTCGGAGAAACACTCGTTTAGAGCAAATTTGCGAGATTGGTACAAAGGTTACAATAAGACACGCACCCAAGATAAGGACTAATTCTTTTGGGTGTATGTACAAGTCAGGCTAGTTCTTTTGGGCCACATAATAGTTTGGGAGAAGTAGGGAAACAACAGATACCTGTTTGGGCAGAATCAAGAGTCAGCATGTCCCCACAACTTCCGTTCACTTTATTTTTATTTTATTTATTCAGTTTTATTATTATTTTTTTTCTGCTGTCTGTGCAGATGCAGTCAAGTAGCACGTAACAAGTCATTTGCGATGTATTATGTATTATTCCTGTCAAGTGTGTGCATGTTCTGGCCGGTTTGCTGCATGATTAAACCCGAATTTCCGGTAGGAAAACATTAATACTGCTCGTAGCTCGAACAATTTTCGCCCATTCAATAGAGAGACGTGTTCGAACGAGCAAAAACGAAACTTGTAACCTGTAACTCATCCACATCGACCCATAAACTAAACCCACAGTTCGTGAACAGCCAGAGTTAGTTTCAGACAAGGCAGTTGAACAAATATGGAACTATAACTTAATTTTTTTTGGGGGAGGGGGGCTTTAAAGTGAAAGTAGGTGTCTCTTAATTTCAATTTGCTGAATTGAATAGTAACTCACAATTATGTTCAGTTTTTCACATATCTAAATTACTAAATGTATTTTTTCGTATGAACTTATAATATACCATACTTACATGAGAATTTATAGAGCGTAAAGTCTGTAGTCAAGTCTTCTGTTTACAGATAATGGTTTGTTTGTTTGATTGATTAAGCATCGGCAAAAATCAGTAAACATACTCCAGTCTTGTTTCTATACAAGAAACGTCTAGATGGAATCGTCGGCCACGTTCATTCACTGACAGTGCTCATGCTAGTATGAATAAAATGCAAATATAAATGGATCTTCAAATGATATGTCGCATCGTTTTTTTTTTTTATTTTATGTTCGTAGGAAACGTGCCTATGAGATCTTTCTCCACCAATTGTTACTCTTAATAGATCCTTAAAAAAAAAAAAAAAAAAAAAACATCAGTTACAGCTTTGAAAAGCCTTTCGTGATTTTTTTTTTTTTTTGCGTAATATGTCTGTTTAAACATATTTTTGAATATGTATCACATTATTTTTTCCTTTCGAAGAGTAAAGTGCTAATTTTCTCACTTTATTATTCCTGAACTAAACTCCCCCCCCCCCCCTCTTTCAGTTTCTGATCTTTTCACGAATATCTCGAATCGATCATATATTCAAAAGGTTCTCAAACTTCATCAGAGGCTTGCCTTATAGTATACATTATCATTATAATATACTTTCTCCCTATAGTATACTTTCCTTATACTATACATAACCTTCCTTGATAAGGGATGTGGGAAGCAACTCACAAAACTAAACCTACTAAAATAACAGGTAAGATTATCTGGCTTAATTCATAGGTAACCATGGTCGTTAAAAGATAGTCTTCAATGCAACTTACGTTTGTGCCCATTAAGCTGTCCACTTCAGATAACAAGGGAAGAGTATTTAAGGACCTCAGCCAAGAATTATAGCTTAACAAACATTATAATAATTCTCTTGAGAAGACAAGAAAGGGAAACTCTAGACATAGATAAGAAAAACAACAAGTGCAGGAATACGTATGCTATAGCATACGTATTCCTGCACTTCATTAGTTTTACATGTTACAATGAGGAAAATGTTATAAAAAAATCCCGGAGAATAATTTTTTTGCCTTAGAGCAGGTTAAATGTTTTCTGGTTAAAAGTTTTTAGTTTTTTTATTAGTATTATTTTAATTGTATGGAGCCGGCTTTTCATTCTTCCGATGCATCCTAGAAGGGTGGCTGTGTTATGTCTAATTTTCTCCACGTCAGATAACAAGGGTTTTTCCTAACGAAAGTAAGAGAGTCGGTCCTAAGGGTTGTTTGAAAAGTTTGGTAAAAAAAATAACTTAAACCAATTTTTTTGGAAAAAATCATCTTTATTTCTCAACATAGTCTCCTTCGAGGTCTACACATTTGGTCCAGCGAGTTTCTAATTTTTTCATCCTATCTAAAAAGTAGGATTTGTCAAATTGTGCAACAATAGTCATTGATAACCTTGATGACGTCCTCGTTCGAAGAAAATTTTTTTCCCACCGAGCCAAATTTTTAAATTTGGGAACAAGAAGAAGTCACACGTGGCCAAGTCTGGAGAATACGGTGGATTTGGAACCAGTTCGAACCTCAATTCGTGCAATTTAGCGACGCCGATGTGTGGGTCGGTGATGAAAGAGCACTTTTTTTGTGCGCCAATCTTGGCAGTTTTTTCTTCAGTTCTTCTTTTAAACGGTTCAACAATGACGCATAATAGACTCCTGTTATTGTCATACCTTTTTCCAAATACCTTATCATGATAATTCGTTGGAAATCCCCCCAAAAAAACAGTGGCCATCACTTTCCCAGTTGACAAAATGGTCTTCGCTTTTTTTCGGTGCTCTTCCACCGGGCATTGTCCACTGTTTTGACTGCTGCTTGGACTCAGGTGTGTAGCGGTGGTGAATCCAAGTTTCGTCTACAGTCACGAATCGACGCAAAAAATCCTGCGAATTGCAATTAAACATCGCCAAACACTGCGTTGAAATGTCTTTTCGCATACGTTTTTGATCGACAGTCAACAATCGCGCGCACAACTTTTTCATGTGCAATTTTTCGTGCAGGATATTATACACCCGTTCAGTTGAGATGACTATAATCTCAGCAATCTCACGCACTTTCACATGGTGGTCTTCCATAACGATATCATGGATTTTGTTAATTATTTCCTTCGTAGTGACCTCAGTCGGGTGTCCGGAGCGCGCTTCATCTTCGATGGACTTACGACCACGTTTTAAACTCATTTATCTCCAAATAAATAGTCTTTAATGGTGGTGCAGAATCCCCATGAACTGCATCGAACTCGACTTTGATCTGCGCGGTTGTCCACTTCTTCAAATAAAAGTGTTTTATCACTGCACGAAACTCGTTTTTCTCCTTTTTTTTAAAAAAAAAATGCGATTATGGTCATTTTAAATGTTTGCCAAACGAGAACTTGGCTAAAATTTTGCCAGGGGTCATGAAAAAGATGATACATACCGCCATTGGTATGAATGAACGAATTGTGTTGCCGTCTATTGGAAATTTACCAAACTTTTCAAATGACCCTTAGGATCGGTTCACTTACTTTCGTTAGGAAAAATCTTTGTTATGGTACAACCACAGATACGAGATCCTTCGACACTTCTGCGCATGTCAAAAGAAGGAGAATCCATTCCGATAATAGGGTAATCAATCCGTATTGTGGGATGAGTGTTTATTATTACACGTCGGAAAATTAACTTCTCTTTTATGATCATTGTAGTTTTTAGAGTGGTAACTACTTTGCGTGTATAACAGTTGGAAAATTTTACGTATAAAGCACGTGATTTCGCATGTTGGTGACCAATTCGTACATCGCCCTATTTCTTTCTCCCCTTCAACATGAATTGACTCTTCTTGGCAGTCTGCCAACGACAGCTCTCGCTTTTGTGGTCGGACTATATCTGAAGAGGAGAAAATTAGTGAACACTGTTTGAGACTGGTTAAATCAACCTTTACTTGATAGCCCATACAACGGTTCTTCGCGTCACTGATGACATTTGAATTTATTTTTATTCTTTTTATTTTGAATCAAACGGAAAGAAGATTATTTTATTCACAGCTTGAAACTTTTAAAATTCCCATACTCGTACTGGAAGTAGCTCACAAACACCGCACTTTTTAATTATATTTATGAATTCGACGTGTTGTGCACGAATGTGAAATAACCTCCTTTGTCTAGTCTCCTTTGCCAGGTTCTCAATAACATACGATTTCCTAACCGCTCTACGGCTCTGTGCATGATGTATTATTGTGCACATGTATATTGCAGTGAGAGAGTGGGGAGAGGCTATCTCATTATTATTCTTCAGTTCTCCATGTCATTCTAGAATAAATTGCCAGAAATCTATCAGGGTTTATTTTTAGTTAGATGAATAAATAAACAATAGTATATCTTGAAAATTATTTAGATAATTTCAGGAGTTTAATATATATATATATATTCAAATTAATTTCACAGAACTGTAATCCTGACCTCCATTTTATTCTTATCAACAACGAATTTAACTTTAACTTAATTTAGTGTTGTTCTTTTCCCTAATGGAAGAATCTTATCCAGTTTAACGCGCAAGTATACACTGCAGCAGAAGAAACTGATAGAGGGTAGTAAATTCTGCATGCAGGTGATGTTTATGTTATCTTTAAACGATGCAGTATTTTATAATGCAAGTTAACAATAACGTTAATACGTTGTTACCATTTTTAATAATTTGAGAAACGAAGTAAAATACGAGTAATTAAAATAAAAAAGTAAACCCAAAACAAACAAATAAGCTTAATATTTTTACTAATGGATAAGAAAAGAATCTGAAGATTAACAAAATTGAGATTATTTATTTATTTTTTAGGTTGACATTTTCTCGGTTTACACAATAATTTCCGATATAAATCAGCAGCGACACCATAGTGTGAATTGAATTGTTTGATCTGTTACCTTACCCTTGATTGATTGTTTTTTACTGATTCATACCGAAAATTGGACTATGAGTTCTACAAAGTAGACCTCGTTTGACAAATCTACTTACAAAATACAGGAAACGCTTTCGACAGCATGTCGAAATATTTCGACAATGAAGGCTGTTATATATTATAACAGCCTTTGAAAAGTACTGAATACTGCAACCATCCCCCACAGACGCAGAAGTTTATTATTAAAACAAAGATTTATTGGGAGGATGTGCACTTGAATACAATATTGGTTAAAATATCAAGAACAAAAGTAAAAAGAGTCGTCAAGCATCAGCTTTAGGACCATATCTGTTCTTCGACGATTAACCATACTGATATGCATGTTGTAAATTGTTACTCAAGTTGGCCAGCGTGTGTTACAACAGTGACTCTTACGCCAAGTATTATAAAGAGCCACTGACCACTTCTTACATTTGGGCTTTACTGATTAATGTAAAGCCCAACTCGTAACTCAGGGTTGATGTGTCACTTTTATTCGACGGAGGTATTCAACTAGACAAATTTAATCATTACACTAAGTTAGTTTTTAATTTTTATTTTCTCCTTTTAAAAGTACTTAATTGAATACTTTAAACGGGGGGAAAATAGCCAAAAAAAGTGTTGGTTTTATTCCTTCAATTTATTTTCGCCCGCAGGTCACGTTATTCCAACCGATTTTATTTACATTTGAAATAAATTTATTTCTTACATTGCTTCAGTTCTCTCAATTTCAGCACAGCTGAACAGAAATAAAGAAGACAACAACAACAACAACAACAATAATAATAATAAAAGCTCCTTTTTCCCAAACATTTCTATAACTCTTTATAGAGTATGAAGCAACTGATTAAATGAAGCCTAATTCTTCCGTGGGAAGAATGAACAGGTGATATCATAAATCCTACCTGTTCATTTAAATTTATTGGTTTAGATAAGTAGGATGCCATCTGTGTATCTAAACTAATTGGAATGCATAAGTAGGATACTATTTCATCTAAACCAATAAGTGATATGTCGTAAAATAAAAAGCATGTCGTGTGTAAAAAAAGAAAAGAAAAAAACAAGTACCAAGGACTTAATGTTGCTGTGATTTAGAAAGTGACTTGGCTGACATTGTTTTAATGGTTCAGAAGGGACACACGCACACACACTTCAGTAACTGCATACAATAATATCCGCGCTACAATATTTTGAATTCATAACATAAAACCATAACTGGATTACTTTGTACTCGGTAGTTTTAATCATATAATTTTCAGTAGTTAATTTTTTTTTTTTTTAATATGCTATGTTTCTGTGTATCGAATATGAAAAATCCATTTTTAAAGAAATACTTCAACTTTATGACGTAACATATTTCCAGTTATATACACCCATGTCACACTTCTTTCTCCCCCCGGAAGAAGTACGGAACTCGATATGGTTTAGTCTTAATAGTATGCTATCACATGCAGTTTGAGATGCAATATATAAAAAAGGAAAATTGATAAGTGGAATTTTGTCATGAAATGATTAAGTTTGCTTTTCTGTAGAATTACTAATCCAGTTTGAACGAAACTTTAGTGAGCGACTTGGAATACTGCGGAAGCTGCGCTACAGGAAGGACATTGACTTGCCCATGTAGGTACAAAGGTAAGTGATAAGAGCAGTAATTGGAACTGATGGCACTACTTGAAATGAAATTCTAGAGGCTTGGGCTCTGATATTATTAGTAAGGTATTTTCGTAGGGGTACAATGAGGAAATACATGTTTAAGAACACAATAAATCTTCAAAGCCGGTAAGATATGCTTGCAAGTAGAAGACAAATACACATGAGGCCATCCAACTTCAGTCTGAGCTTAAATAACTGCAATGATAATAATAATTCTTTTATCAATCAAAATTTTTATTGTTCACACATATATATATACTATCTACAATGTATACACGTGCACATTTGTGTATATAAGTACACATACATGGATATAGATTACATGCATAATACTACTACTACTACTACATAATAATAATAATAATAATAATAATAATAATAATAATAATAATAATAATAATAATATGTATACATGTGCACATGTATACTACTACTACTAATATATATAATAATAATAAACTGCTTTTCCCTTCCTCTTATGAACGTCCACAAAAATAAATACTTACCTGAATAGTTGCATACGAAATTTCAATGAAGATTTTTGGCCATATCGGAAAAAAAATCTAATATTTTGTTTAAGATTCCAATTATCCGTGCAATGTACACATACATTTATTATCCCTGACTCCAGAGTATTTTAATCATGAAGTGATACACCTTTTCACTACTTGTATTATAGGAAATATATGATGTCGGCATGCAACAAACCCAAAGATGAACGTTATCAAATGTTTATCTTTCGTTTCTGTGGAGTAGAGAAGCTCCGCTCCGAGGAGGTATTTTGCCTGTTACCTGTACCGAGAGGAGCCACCGTAGAGTTTCCCGTGATCATCATGAGTTTACAGTGATCATTAGGATCACTCAGTGAGATTTAGGGTGATCTTGTAGATCACTCAGAGTTTTTGAGTGGTATCCCCGCACTTTAACATACCTCAATAAAGGTCAAAACCGATCAGGGTAGTGACCCTTCCAATAATGCATAGAAAACCAGCTCGTGTGTGTGTGTTCACGGGCTGGTTTGCCTGTTCTGAGGGACGATAGACCAGAGTTTCCGGGTTAAAAAAAAACCCTCTACCTCCATATGAGACCGGCTAACTCACCTTCAGTCGAAAGAGACCAGATAAAGGTTTCTCACGTCAAGGACGGGAATCGAACCCAGATCTTTCCGATCAAAGGGCTTCGTCTATACTTACTGCTACAGAGGCTGAACATTGGATGATTTTGCTAGAGAGGAATGTGGTGAGGTATCTGCAAGGCTAGAATTATTAGAACTCTCTGTAGAAGTTAAAGAGGCAGCCGTGAAAAATAAGAAAGCACAGCGAAAGTTCTTAGGAAGTAAAACAACATGAGTTCTTGATTTTCACTTCATTAACAGTTCAGATCAACAGGATAATTAACAAGTTCAAAACATTTGATACGATGTAAATGGTACATTGTATTGAGCAATATGTATAGCAGTTAAAACTGAAGGAGCTATAGAAGGATGGTATGATAGAAAATCATTGTGAGACAAGGCGCACACTCTTTGCACTGTTATCCATCATTCATATGAATCACATTATGAAGGAATTTTTTTTTTTTTTTATGTTGGGTCCATATACGAGAGGTTGGCTGGTCAACCTATAGTACGTTAGTACCGTATATGGGTAGCGGGTTGAGAAAGGAGAAACTGTTTACATTTGATTTAAAAGCCTGTATGCTGTGTTCCTTGGGAAATACGTCAGGAGGAAGACTGTTCCACAGTTCAGCAGCAGCAGGGATGAAGGAGGAGGAAAAGAAACTTGTTCTGTGGGTTTCAAGGTGTACTGTGAAGGGATGTTGGGAGGTGGCTGTACGTGTTCCAATGGGCTTAGTACAGAGTGGGGGAATTCAGATGAACAGATGGAAATATTTATAGAATACACAGATTGCAGAAACCAAATGTCTATTGTCAGGGGAGTGAGTTGGTAAGAGATGGTTTTTTTTTATCAGTCTAATTGCTCTCCTCTGTATTGAGTCAAGCATTTTGAGGGAGCTTTTATGAGCCCCACTCCAAATGTGAGATAGCCGGAGGATTTGTGATTTGTATAAGGTTGACATCTGTTTAGAGGTGAAATAACGTCTTGAGCGAAAGAGAAAACCTAGTTTTTTTTTTTTTTTTTTTTTTTTTGAAACTGAGGATGCAATGGTTGTGATGTGTTTATGCCAGGAGAAGCTTGATGTCAGGGTAATTCAGAGAAGAGAAATCTCATCTGGTCTGGTAATTTCAGTGTTATCAAAATAATTCTGGGGGAAAAAGGTTCTTTTTTGTGAGAAATAAGACAGAACTGGGTTTTACTAGCGTCGAATTTGACGAGGATATCTGAGCCCCATATGGAGGATGACTTGGAGGTCAGAATTAAGGGTGGTGGTTGATGCTCTGTGTGTTGAGGTGAGTTGTGCAGAGTAGGGTTTGTGAAATGAAAGGGAGGAGTGCAATGTGCTGTCGTCTGCAAAACTGTGTATTGGGTTGGAGGTCAACTGAAGTAGGTCATAGATATATATAGAAGGAAGAGGGTCGGTGAGAGAACTGAACCTTGTGGAACTCCAGCATTAATTGGATGGTGAGAGGATAGGGAACCGTCTACCATCACACATAGTGTGCGTCCAGACAGGAAGCATTTTGATACAAGGTACACACTCTCTGCACCCTTATCCATCATCAATATGAATCACATTATTAAGTGGAGTTAGACCTCACATAAAAATTGAAGATGATAATCTCAGCTCTTTACTTTACGTCATTGATATTATACTCTACTCATATAAATGTAGAATAAGACTGCGAGATTCTTTAAATGAATCGAATAAATGCTGCAATAAATTGGGTATGAAAATAATCACCAATGAAAAGACTAAACAAAAACAGGCAGGAACAGGCAAGAACATCGCATATCATATAAGATATGCAAATATTTGCATATATGCAATGGTCTTATAAAGTTAGTAGACTTAATCAGTAGTACTACTGTCGAAATCATGGGATTTGATGATGATGCACATTATTGCATTTTCTAAACTATCCTGTCACAGGAATATCACGTGCATAAGTAAAAATACTTATTCCCTTGACAGGGAAGAATATAAAAAGGCAAAATTTATATTTGCACCGTGTGACAAGCAGTAAGGGCCTATTTAAGAACGTCTTTGGTGTAGTTAAAGAATCAACATCCCTTTGACTTGTGACTGCACTTACTCTTTCCAGTTCAGTTAGCGATGAGTTTGTCTTCATTCGAATGCCGCGAATAG